>NW_025892545.1:0-1122 GCF_002878395.1 Capsicum annuum
TGATAATAAACCAAATGGATGAAATCGAATATAATTGGGTATATATATAGGTGGGTGGTAAATGACCAAAATACCCCTGTTAAAACAACTTTAGAAAAATTGAACAGGTCCTGCGACAGTCCTTCGCTGAGTTGACGGTCCGTCGGCCCTGACCGTCGCTTCTAGGTTGAATGAGGGACTCACTGTTTTATATACAATAGCTTGGGGAACGGTCCGTCAACCTGACCGTCGCATCATATCTAGAAGGTGGCCTCATTATTTTCCTTGCGATGGTCCATTGCTAGTCTGATGGTCCATCAGCCTGGGCCATCACTCCTATGAAAATGGTAGTCCTCACTTCCTTGCTGCAAAGATCGTGGGTGACGGTCCAACGGTGTGTTGGCCTCACCATCGCATCTGGGAGGTTTTACTGCCTTCTATATTTTGGCCATAACTATCTCCTCCGATGTTGGATTTTTATGAAATTGGTATCATTGGAAAGATAATTCAATTTCCCACATGACAATAAGTGAAAATCTTACAAATACCACGTCTACCAAAGTGGATTCATATTTCAAATTAAGCTTCTAACATTCTATAGACGATTTCAAGCAAGTAAATAGTGTGGGGTATTACAATATCTCCCTCTTGAGAACATTCATCTTCGAATCAGACTGCGTGTGAGGGGAAAGAATAACCAAGGTACATACTAAACATTAATAACTTGAACATGATCTCATGACAGACATGACTTCAAATAGAACATGCATATCCGATGCCTGTGTAACTGATTCATAAATGCATGATTGGGTTTTCTGATGAACTAAGTTTCTCACAATGAGAATGTATATATGATGCATAATTATATAACTAAAACGATACATGAATGCATGACTGAATTTTCAATGGTACTTAATACCAAGTTTGTGACAAACACTGAACATAAAATTGGGTAAGCTTATGGTGAACAATTAACTTGAGCTTGATCTGAGTTGAAAAAGAAGAGGTAAGGATACTAGGTATTCATGTCTACTTCTACTTTCGAAGTAGCTCTTAAGACGTACTGATTTTTCCAAAGAACTTATACGAGAGGGACTTGTTTGTTCGTCAGTCTACGAGTGTGGTAGTCTAGGATTTCGATCG
>NW_025892546.1:0-2114 GCF_002878395.1 Capsicum annuum
TTCAGTGTTCATCACAAACTTGGTATCAAGTACCATTGCATATTCAGTCATGAATTCATATATCAGTTTAGTTATATAATTATGCATCATACATGCATCCTCATTGTGAGAAAACTTAGTTCCTCAGAACACTCAGTCATGCATTCATGAATCAGTTACACATGCATCAGATATGCATGTTCAGTAAGTTATGTTCATCTTATCCGTCATGTCAGTCATGAGATCATGTTTCAAACATTCATGTTCATTCCATGTTCAGCTTATTATTCTCCCTCTGAGTCAGTCTTACTCGACGATGAATGTTCTCAAGGGGGAGATATTATACTACCCCAAATTTTTCCTAGATAATTTTGTCCCAAAAATGCCTAGTATTAGCTTCTAAATTAAATTATGATTATTTCATGAGGAATTTTCAAGATTTTCACTTTTTGTCATGTGGAAAATTCAATAAGATTTCCATTGATATAAAATTCGCCGAATCTGATAACCGAATAAGAAGTTATTACTATTTCAAGTTCTCTTCATAAAACGGCGCCATATTGGTCAGTGGCTCGCCGCCCCATGAGCTAAAATAGCAATTTTCCTTTTCCAGTGTCAGTACAATTTCCCCAGTGATGGAAAAATTTTCTAGGCCACAAAAGAGGGGAAACGCGATGGCTCCGCGTCGCGCCATCCCTCAATTTCCCAATTGTCAAAATCCAGTGACACGGCGCGATAGTGCCACATTGCGCCAAGGGTCCAATTCGGGAAATTTTACTGAAATTAAATGATGCATTTAGGGTTGAAAAGGTCAACTTCCCACCCCTATTTAAGCCCTTTAATATGTGATTATGTCACTTCTCACCCAAAATACACTAGTTTCTCTCAAGAACCTCTCAAGAACAACCTAGGGTTTTTCATAGAAGATTCAATTTCAAGAAAGTTTCACCGTCAATCTTCATGAAATCACGAACTAAGGTATGCGTTGTGTTCATTCATGGATTCCTTCCATCCATGAAGCTCAATAACCTAGTTTTATCTATGAATCATGGTATTTATATTGTGGGTTATTTGTAATCATGTTGTTGATGTTGATTGATTTCAAAGTTAAAATCTTTGTGTGTTTATCATGATATTATGTTAACATGCTAGATAAAATCTATGAATTTAGTTATTGATGATGTGTAATTTAATGAATTCACTTATGCCCTAAGTTGTGCATGCAAAGTGGTTGATAAAATGCTTGAAAGATAGAAATCATGCTTTATAGCTCAAGACATAAACTAAATGTGACATGATTGTTATCCTCCTATGTTTAAATGGTTTCCATGCTATCATTGTGAAATATGTATGTTATGGGAATGCCCATGATATTAGAACATGAGATTTGATATGAATGTCAACATTTTTGTCCATGTTATATGATAACCCTGTATTTCGTGAAATCTACAACTTATTAAATTATGTATTGTTGATGTGGCTCTTGTACTCGATAAAGTCATGTTTCATCAGTTTCCTTCTATCGTTTCATGAGCCGAACTAGAGCCTGGCCATGACGGACACCCCAAACTATGAAGTGCTTGACATCCTACTCTATCTGGTAATCATGAACAACATTCATATAATAAAAGAAGATGCAGAAATATAATCTGATACGGAAACACAGTCAATTCTGAATTCAAAATAATGATGGATACTGCAATTCAACAACATCTAAATAACATCTGACTCAGTCTGTGAAATCTCTACTATATCTCAAAACAATACTATCTGAAATCTGGGACAAGGCCCCCAGTAGACCAAACCTACAGAAATGATAATAACTGTAAGACATTAGGCCTTCTGGAATATAGAAGGCTCACCACTAAACTCGGCTCTGTTGTCCAAAATATCTACTGCTTATCTGGACCCCTAGACTGTGCCTCAGAACTTGAGAGGTAGGGGGAAATGGGTCAATACAGATGCACTGGTACGTAGAGAAAATCCAAAATAATAATTTATATTCAACATATATGAGATCAATTTAAAACAGTTCATAAACATATTGTATAGTAAGAAATCACATGGGCATTTTGAAAGACTCTATAAATTCATCTAAACTCTGTGATACTCTTTGTTTTACTTCTGCGCTAGGT
>NW_025892547.1:0-1189 GCF_002878395.1 Capsicum annuum
TTAAACATTGATATCTTTTTATCCGATCGATTACATATATATACACAAATCTTTTTCTTACGAGCTTCAAAAAGGAAAAAGTTGAAGAATCAATGAGTTTTCGATAAGAATGGAGAAGGATAAAGTTAGAGAGACAGAAAAAAAGTAATTTGAAAATGAAAAAATAAGCTAGGATTTTATGTTTTAATTATATTTGTAAGTAGTTCCCACAGTTTTTAGTATGTTAATATTGTCTAATTTTTTATTATAGTTATTTTTTATTTTATTTTTTTTAAATGAGAAAATGAGATTGGAAACTTGAAGAGGCCTAATAGCCAAATTTTCTCCCTATAGCAATAGCTATGTGGTAATTTTATATAATCAAGGATGCAATAGACGAGAAAAATCGGAGTCTGAAGCTAAAATGACTATTTATTTATTTTTCAAGAAATTCAAAGGGGCCACTTGATTTGAAAAGAGATCAAAGGGGACAAAATATTATGGGTCCAACAACTTGCAGGTCGCCTGGTGTCCAGTGACTTGCAGGTCACCTGGGATCAATGACTTACATGGCTTTCTTTTATTATTTAAGCAATTTTTGTTCTCGACTCTTCTATAATATTATAGATCAATCTACATTTATAATTAATTTTAATCTTCATCATTTGAAACAAGTTTTTCCATATCGAAATATATATCTTAAATTTGAGCTTTGATGATGAAAATTTTTCCGATGGAAAGCGCTTGCCCTTAAATAGGGCCTGACGCGCATTAAGTCATGTCAATAGTAGCTAAATACTTGATAGTTAAGTTAAAGTATAAATAACATAAATACCAATATTGTAAAAGTAATTACACTCTCTCTCACTTTTTAAATTACTTTACTTTCTCTCCCTATTAATATACACAATATAGCCGACATATACATAGCATTCTGTGTATATGTGGGATTTTTATAATATGTTTAGCGAGTTGAGATTTTTTGTAATATTGAAAATATAAATTGTGTATTTGTGTAATTTTTAGTAAATTAATGACAATCTCTAAATGTTTCGGAACATTGTTAGGGATATAGTGATGGTTAGATGGGCATATTGTTTGTCTTAGTAATATTGATGCTTCTCTTTTCTTTGTATTTTTATTAAAATTTTTGTCACTCTTATAATATTTTAAATTTATTTTTTTACACTTTTTTTTTTCAAGTCAAAAT
>NW_025892548.1:0-3311 GCF_002878395.1 Capsicum annuum
TTTGTCTTTCAACTTCTCAAAACTATTCTCACAGGAGTCAGACCACATAAAATTCACCCTTTTCTGAGTCAACTTAGTAAGTGGAGAAGATATGGAAAAAAATCTCTCTATGAATCTTCTATAATACCCTGCAAAACCCAAGAAGCTCTAAATATTGGTTGGAGTCATGGGTCTGGGCTATTTTATCACTGCCTCAATCTTTTAGGGATCTACCGTAATCCCGTAACTAGACACAATATGCCCCAAGAATACAATAGCACTTAGCCAGAATTCACATTTGGAGAATTTTGCATACAACTTATGATCTCTAAGAGTCTGAAGGATAATTTGAAGGTGATTGGCATGGTCCTCCTCACTCTTAGAATAAACCAAGATATCATCAATGAATACTATGACAAACAGATTCAGAAAATGACAGAAAACCCTATTCATTAGATCCATGAAGGCTGCAGGGGCGTTAGTCAACCCGAAGGACATAACTAAGAATTCGTAATGACTGTATCTAGTTTGGAAAACTGTTTTGGGAATATCTGACTCCCTAACCTTCAATTGATGGTATCCTAAATGAAGGTCTATCTTTGAAAAACATTTAGCACCCTGAAGTTGGTCAAATAGATCATCTATTCTAGGCAGAGGGTATTTATTTTTACCGGTGTCCTTATTTAGCTGGCGGTAATCTATGCACATACGTAGGGAACCATCTTTATTTTGCACGAAAAGTACAGGCGCACCCCAAGGAGAAACACTAGGATGGATAAAACCTTTATCTAGAAGATCTGCTAGTTGTTCTTTCAACTCTTTCAGTTCTGCAGGAGCAATTCTATATGGAAGAATAGAGATGGACGGGTATCTGGCAATAAATCAATGCCAAAATCTATCTCCCTATCGGGTAGCATTCCTGGGAGATCATTTGGAAAGACTTCTAGAAACTCATTTACCACAGAGACTGACTGAAGAGATAGACTCTCAATATTAAAATTTTTTACTCAAATCAGATGATATAGACAACCTCTGGAAATGAGCATACAAGCTCTAAGATAGAATATAAAGTTCCCTCTAGGTGCTAAAGAATGACCCTCCCAATCTATAACTGATTCATTCGGGAAAGAGAAAGTGACTCTTCGGGTCCTACAATCTAGTGTGGCATAGCACGAATGGAGCCAATCCATCCCTAAAATGGCATCAAATTAACCATCTCCAGCTCTATGAGGTCGGCCACAGTATCCCGAATATAAATAGGCACAACACAATTCCTATACACCTTCCTAGCCACAACAAAATCTCTCACTAGGGTGGAACTAGAAAAAGGCTCAGCAATCACATCGGGCTCAAACCCAAAACAAACAGCCACATAAGTGGTCACATAGGATAAGGTGGACCCGGGATCAAGCAGTACATATACATCACGAGAAAATATTTCTAACGTACCGGTAACTACATCAGGTGAGGCCTCTGCCTCCTGGCGGTTGGTCAAAGTATACAACAGGTAGCGTCTATTTCTGGCGACTGAAGTGGCACCCTTTTGAGGCTGTGGTGGTGTAGAAGAATTAGCCTTTGACTTAGCTTCTCCAACATTACCTCTTGCTGCCGAGTGTACTCCTGGACATTCATCTTTCTTTGCTTCAGGTTCATGAATTCTTCAGCTTTGGCTTCCCTCAGCTCTAGAGGGAAAAACAAATCAAGGAAGGCCTCCACGAACTCGCCCCAAACTATAGGCTCAGCACTCTCACCCTTCACATCCTCCCACTCATTATACCATTGGTTCGCTACATCCTTAAGCTGGTATGCTACCAATTCAACCTCTTTCACTTGGTCTACATGCATTACCTTGAAAATCTTCTCCATTTCATCCATAAACTCCTGTGGATCCTCTTCTACCTTAGTTCCAGAAAATTTGGACGGGTTCATTCTCATGAACTGACCCACCCTAGTAGCCTCAAAAGTAACAGATGAAGACCCAGTATCCTCCGACCTCTGAGTCTATGCGGCTACCAGTTGTGCAAGCATGTGAATGGAATGTCTTTTGCATTAGATATGTCCCTCTGAGAAGACTGGGGACGTTTAACATTTGTTCTTGGAGCTCGAGGAGGACTGGTCGGGACTGGAGGTACTCCGGGAGTTTTGGGGTGTGCGCTCTGTTATGAGTACACATCCTATGAGTGTGGCGGACTTCATCATCCTGAGTATTCTAATTGTTGGAGAGATGGGGAGGCATGGTAGCTTTTTCTAAAATACAAGAGATCACCTGATTAAGGGACTACTTAGACTCCAAAGCACGAACTAAATCACAAAGAGGGGAAACATTCCTAAACGCCTAGTAACTTCCTGCTTATAAGTGTGGAGCGCTACAAACCCATAAAAAAGACTCTACCCAACGCAATTTCACAGACACCCTGGGACCATGAACCGTGCTCTGATACCAAATTTGTTACGACCCAAACCAAGGCCTTAGCCGTGACGAGCAATCCAAACCATAAAAGCTCGGATGCCCATCTAACTTGTAATCACATACACTATTCATACATAGAAAAGAAATGCAGAAATAATGTTGAATAAGGGATCATGGTCATGCTCTGAAAATAATATAATATCAAAGACTACAATTCAACAACATTTAAAATAATATCTGACTCCGTCTATGAAACCTCTACTACATATGAAGCAAAGATGTCTGAAAATTGGGACAAGGCCCCCAGTAGACCAAAACCATAAATAAATGTCTAAAAATAAACAAGACTTCTAAAACATAGAAGGCTCACCAACTAAACTCAGCACTTCTGTCTGGAGAAATCTACTACTTATCAGGACCCCTAGTTGAGCCTCAGAACTTAGGAGGTAGGGGAGGAGGGTCAAAATAGATGTACTGGTACGCAGAGCAAATCCAAAATAATCATTTATATTCAACATATATGAGAGTAGTTTAAAATAGTTCATAAACATATCATATAGTAAGAAATCACATAGGAAATTTTAAAAGACTCTGTGAAATTATCTGAACTCTGTGACACTCTTTGCATTACTTCTGCGGTAGGTGGTATACCCTACAATAAAGTAATTCCACGGGCTATATGAAATTTATCATTAACTCGGAAGCCAAGCCCCCAACCCAAGTGTGCCGCAAGGGTCGGAGTCTCAGTTTCTACTACGCCACACGGCCATTGCCAGCGTACAATAATAATCTACCTGTATCGGCAAATACGATTTCAGTCTAAGAGTTACTTGAACTCATGCCCTCTTCGGGTAACCACCTAACTCTCTTTATGTCCATTTTTAATTCTTTAAACATGCATTCTCTGAAAACATACTCTGAA
>NW_025892549.1:0-1056 GCF_002878395.1 Capsicum annuum
GACTGCATACTAATGTCTCATAATTCATCCAATGAAGTCTTTCATCAAACACTTAACATGCATCAACTTGTACATAATTAGGGATTTCGTGCTAACATCTCATATTTCATTCACTAAGGCTTTTCTACAAACACTTTGCATGCATTAACTTATACAAAATTGGAGATTTCATGCTAATATGCTATAATGACACTATCTCATTCAAATAAGCATTTTATCAAACATATGGGGAGCATACTTTGGTTAAACAACAATCAATCCATCAAATTAACATGACTACATCAATCAACATGCAACTTGAAGGGTATATCATGAATATCATGAAATTCATCTCATACTAGAATCAAAGCTTGAATCTTGTAATCTAGAACATGAATCACAACATAACAATCACATAAGCATGAACTTCAACTCACATAAATCATTAAAATCATAAATATTCAATCTTTATAATTTGCAAAAGGTTCTTGAACTTTTTGGGTGGAAGGAACCCAAGAATCAACATCTAACATACCTTAGTTCTTAATTTTACGAAGATTGATGGTGGAATTTTCTTAAATTTGGATCTTCAATTAGAAATCCTAAACTTGTTCTTGAGTGAAATTGAGAGAAACCACTATATTTTGGGTGAAATATAGCTGAATTACGTGTTATTAGATTTATATAGGGATGGAAAATTGATCGTTTTCCCTTGGAAATATGGGGCTAAACTGCTGAAAATTGCCCAGGTGTAGTACCCAGGGCGGTACATTGTCTAGCCCGGGGGAAAATCCTGGGCGGCGCCCTGCCTAGCTCGAGGGAGAATCCAGGGCGACGCTCTGCCTATAGTGGTGGGCTAAGCTGGGCGACGCGGGGAGATCGCGTCAGGCTAATGATTTGGCATACCAAATATGCCCTTATGCTATCTAAAAAATTCTAAAACTCACCCAAGATGTACTA
The DNA here is from genome assembly GCF_002878395.1 of Capsicum annuum. Lineage (NCBI taxonomy): Eukaryota > Viridiplantae > Streptophyta > Magnoliopsida > Solanales > Solanaceae > Capsicum > Capsicum annuum. The sequence continues at coordinate 940 of NW_025892549.1, forward strand.
TTGACTTGCCCCATCGTGAATCAACCAAAAAAGACAAATGGAGGTAGGGAAGGTCATGAAATAATTCCTCAAAGTTTGAAGGCTTATGAAATGAAGAAGTTCCAAGTCTTAACCAAA
>NW_025892550.1:0-1366 GCF_002878395.1 Capsicum annuum
AATTAACATTTAATTGTTGAAGAGATGTCTTCACATAGATCTTGAAGCATTTAAATTCACTGCTAAGTTGTTTAAATGATTAAATCAACATATTAAAAGATATATTAATTAAATATATTAATTTAAATACGCTGACATCATAGCATACACTAAAATGTAATCAATAATATAAAAAAAATTATTTATCTTGTCAAATTCAGTTAGCAAAACATAATTTTCTTGTTTACATAATTAACTTAGTTAATCAGGAAATCAATTTAATATATTAACTTTCAACTGAGTTAGTTTATACATACACACACACACACATATATATATATATATGGCTATAAAGCAATTCAAATATGAAAATATATAGATAGACAATGTATCGTGTCATCTAGAAAATTGCCTCCATAATTTAGTTTGTGAAATCAATCATTTGATATAATAGAAATATCCCCAAACAAAAAAAGCATTCTTTAGTTTACCTCTTCCTTTACAATATCTATCTTGACCATTTCTGTAAAAAATAGGAAGTAACATTAAAAATTAAATAACAATGTATATATTCTGCTGAAGTGTAAAATTAAAATAAACTTACTTGAATTTTCTTTTCAATGAGTATGCATCAACAAACTTTGTAAAATCCTCACTCAAGTTTAGATTAACCTTATTTTCAATATCCACCATGAAAGGATGTTTGAGTGTAAATAACTTTTTCTTATCAAACTTTACTTTACTACACTAAGAAGAACCAAAATCTATGAGGCATGATGAATTTTAAAAAACTCCATAAATCTTTGCTATCTTTTTATGATAGGAATGTAAATCTTCTTCCACATTAGAAAATTTTAATGAAATTGATTTTTATGTCACCTTGTCCCTCAAAATCGAATACAGAATTGCAGATTGATCATGCGCAATCATAAGTTGAGAATCTGATAAAAAATTACAATCATCACTAAAAGATTGAGAAAATCCTACAATAAACAGAACAAAAATATTAACACACTAAAATCTGACATAGAAATTTAAAATTTTAAAAAGTATAAAGACGTTAAACAGGTGATGTATCGCCTTCCTTTGACATGCGTACATCTTCAATTGTGCATTCAAACTTTACAACAGTAAGAAAAAAAATTATTATAGGCAACACTAAGATATAGTAGACAATTGACTACAATAGCATTCTCTTTATCAACATTCTTTTCTCCGCCAATGTATAAACAAAAAAAAAAGTAATACAATACAACAGATCATGTCACCTTTAATTATGTACAATCTTGAAAGTGAAGATAAACTAAATATAAACTTGAAAATGTAGTAAAAGCTACAAAATCAAAATAAACTAACTTTATCTCTTAAATAAATTATCATATACCTT
>NW_025892551.1:0-3668 GCF_002878395.1 Capsicum annuum
GTGATAAAGATTACTCCCAAACTTAGCTCAGATATTTAAATCAGCCTCAGGCTCACATTAAAAAAATCCACAATAAACACTTCAACAATTTTCATCGGGAGCCAATTTGCTACCTCTTTATCATAATCAATAAAAATGTGGATTTCTTTCACAGTCAAGTTCAAAATAACTCATTCACGACCAAAAGGTCAAATCATTCAAAACATCTCAAATATTCAATAACAACGTGCTTATAATACACATTTTCTCAAAAACACAATTTCCAATGGGGATTCACTGTCCAAATATCAAAATCATGATAAATATCGTTCAAGATTCATACTTTATATTACCACACATGTAAATTCATCTTACAAAATCAAAAACATCAAAATTTCATAATAATCATCATAAGATATGGGTTCATGCTTCAAATTCATAAAAATCAAATAAAAATCATGCCTTTGTAAAGAAAATTACTTTTGGCCGCAAGAACGAAAGAGAGTTCTTGTTGAAAAATCCCACATACCTTGAATGATGAATTTTAGATAGATACTCATTTTTTAGATGTTAATCGTGCCTTTGAATGATGGTTCTTGGAGTTCTTGAACTAGGAACTTAGAATCTTGAATAAATTTGCAGAATTAATGGTGAATTTTTGAGGTTCTTGAAGTTATTGAACTAGGAACTTGGAATCTTGAATAAATTTGCAGAATTAATGGTAAACTTTGGAGGTTCTTGAAGTTGGATGTAGGAGCTTAGGGTTTTCTTTTTGAGGGAGTTTGATGAAATATAACATATAATACTTCTAATAACCTTTAATATAGGGTTTGGACAGATTTTGGGTGAGGGGGAATGACGAAAACGCCCCTAAAAATAAAATAATTCTCAAATCTGTCCTTTGGTGGACTGTTTTGATAGTCTAAAGTAGATCAGCCATAACATTTTACTCCGATATCCAAATTGGATGAAACCAATTTCATTAGAAAGAGGACTCTCATATATTTCCGTCGATATATAGTATCTCACCCAGGTCATTGTGTACGAGGAGTTATGATCGTTTGAAGTTGACCCAAAAATTCACTTTTGATAGGCTGAAGTAAATCGACCATAACTTTTTGCTTCGATAGACAAATTGGAAGAAACCAATTTCATTGGAAAGACGACTCGCAGAGCTTTTCTTTGATATATAGTACATCACCCAGATTATTATGTACAAGGAGTTATGATTATTTAAAGTCGGAGAAAAAATACGCCAGGCCTCAATACTTTTTTTCCTGCACGTGTTACTGTTCACAGTTCGATCAGAATGGTCGTAGTTCGATCGGAATGGTCGTAACTCATCGCTCGAGTGTCCGTTTTTGACGATCTACATATCGTGGGGAAGCTTATTTGATACTCTACGCAATGGTAGGTCAACGTCTTAGAAATACTATACAGAAAATTTATGGATCACTCTAAAGCATAGAACTCGATACGTTTCTCACGAAATCTTTACGAAGAAAATTTTTCAGGGTATTACATTATCTCCCCCTTGGAAACATTCATCCTCGAATGTTGATTGATAGGATAAAAGCACTGATCAACTGACCTTCTTAAGGTATGTGAACATCTGAGACATATCGGCATGATTGGAATTACAGTTTCCTAGTCCTCATACTAAACATGCATATCTGACCCATAAATATCTAGCTGAACTGACTCTGGAATGTAAGAATGCGTATACAACATTAGCCAATTCAAGTCTCGTAATGAGAACTTGAGCATGAACTAGATGTGTTTAAAACACAAAAGCTTTAAGAAGTCATGGGGTATCTCCCTCTTAGGACTCTATGTTCCTCTACAACACTTATTTCACAGGGTTACTAAGACTGTGCACGGGGCACGTATGAATTAGCTCATATGAATGACGCACGAACAGAGGTATACTCGTAGCTATTGAGATGTTCCGTATGGAAATGATTTTATTCCTAAGATCCTTGGATAACATGATGAATGATAAATGAAAAGGTACACTATACGATTCTGATTGACTGAGCTGGAATACTTGGAAAATAAAGATCGTTTAGTAGAAGTTGATGAATTAAAGCATAACTAACTTCTAGAATCTGAAACATGTACACCACAATCCCTCAAGATAACCACTTAAAACTTCAACTAACCACAATATAAATGAAAGCTTAGTCTCAATCTTACTTTACATTACCACTTAGCTCAAAATAAGCATACACCATCTAGAGCTTCAACGCTTTCAGCTCAACTTCGGAATTTTAATCTTAGAGTCTAACGCTCAACTCAAATTTTTCTCATCCTTAACGGACCACACTACCTCTATCATCGCTTATTAAAATCACGCTTGTAAACTTATATTTCTAAACCATAAGAATCAAAATCACATCTAAGAAGCTCAACCATTACAGTCATACACTAATCCTTGAAATTAAAGCAGTCCCATAATATCTTGGGTGAACTTTCTCATCATAAACGCAACATCAAACTTAATCATGAATCAACCAAACTTAGGCTCTTATATCCACTATTCAAGCCTACTAGATCACTTCCTAAAAACTAATACCCTTAATCAAGAAATCATCAAAGTCACCTTCACGATCACCAATCATTCAAACTTAACTTTTAGCACACAATATAACTTAAAACTTTTCGCACGAAATTTCCACTTAGAAACTATAAAACAATCCTCAACAAATGCTAGCCCATTTAAACTTTATAACAATAATAATTGGTCAATATTGTATAGCTTATCTTATTCACAATCCATTAACACATCCTTCTTTCACCCGTCACTACTATCTATCCTTCATACACAACTTAACTTAGTTCATAGCTCTCTACGTCTTAACTTAACTTCCTCTTACAATCTGGAGAGCGCCTAGATTAACAACACTTACCTACCGAGTACTTCCATCACTAACCTATACTCTCTGTCATACAAATACAGTCAACACCCATTTCATACCTCGAACAAACTATATCATTTTTTATTAACCCGATTGCATGCAAAAAGGGATTTTCCTATACTTATGCTCGACAAATCACACTTACCATCCTTCTTAATACTACACCTCCACATCCCATATTTTCAACCAGCACAAGGAACAAGATGAACTAAAATTTGCTAGTGGATCGAAATAGGCTGCACACGGCTCCACTAGTCTTCGATTATGAGTTTTGAAAAAAAAAATTGAGATGAATAACAAAGTAGCTATGCTAGTGAATCGAAAGAGCCCCACACGACTTTAGTAGACTTTGATTTTTCACAAACATAATGATAACAAGATTACATAATACAAGAGATAGAAACTTGACACACAGCATTCAACGATCTAAGAATACACCTTACTCTGTCTTAATTAAATAACTCATAAGAATGAGGGCATAACTTTCAACTTAAGGAACTTAACACACTAGAGAGCTCCTCTCAAGCCCTTTGTGTAATTTTTGAAATTTCTTCTAAAATATATAGAAGCATTACCTGGGGAAGAACTGGATCTTGCGAATCATGTTATCTCAAAAATAATACATAAAGGGAGAAGTATAGATTAACATTGTAGATTCTGAGGAGGAATCTGAAAGCACATCTAACCTAGGCTTAGTTCACGACTTTTATGAACATGAATAAAGTACTTCAATCTTTGGAACTCAAAAAGTACTGACAGGATACTTTCTAG
>NW_025892552.1:0-5697 GCF_002878395.1 Capsicum annuum
CACTCCGTCTTAAACTTAAATCTAAAACGATTTTCCTTGTCAAAAGTGTCTAAATATGTTTTAAAGTATATTGTTAGTATTTGCAAATTAAAATTGTTTCAAAAGTTTTTCACTATCTTGAAAGGCGAAATCGTACTTTAAAAGACAAGATGAGAAGTATGATAAGTAGATCTAACTTACGTGAGTTCGTTTGGGTGAAGGTATTAAAACATCCATGTACATTCTTAATCGTGTCCCTAAAACCCCTTTTGAGTTGTGGGCCAATAGAAAACCTAGTTTAAATTATTTTTGAGTTTGGGGACTTCTTGCGGAAGTAAAATATATAAAACTGAATCTAGAACTTCGCTTGGTTTTTTTCATTGGTTATCGAGCTCATTCTAAAGGATATGGGTTCTACTGTCCTACAAGGCGAACCAGTATAGTTGAAACTTAAAATGCAAAATTTCTTATATGTGGGACAATCCTAAACTCCATGGGCATAAATTTATCGATTAAACAAGCATTTAATATATTTTATTTCGTACGTAAGATGGGTTTTGGAATTGTTGAAGAGAATGCATTGTAAGCCCCCTATTATGATGAAATTTTATATAAACTGTGACGTTGTTTTCCCTAAACTTGAACTATTTTCATGTGTACATATGTTATTAGTTTGAAAAGTTACATGAGAGCATGATTTGCGTAATTACCTCTCTTGTTATGAAACTCATTGTCCTAAAAATGTTATGGATTGTTATTGTTTTATAAACGTATGAGAGAGTTTATTTCTTGATTTACAAATGCTCATATTTCCTAATAAAGAATTTGCATGTGATTAATGAAAAAGATGACCACCGTATAATAAACTATTGAAAAGGAAATAGTTTGCATAAGTTTTCATGTGTTTTGAAACAAGAACTCCCTCATGTGATGTTTAAATATTTTGGATGGTCATCAATATGCTTTTGAATAAAAAAGGGTCAGGACAACAAAAGGCATGGTAAGATCAGACAAATTATCCTGGGACCAATAACATGGATCCATAGTTTTTATTGCAACATGTTCAGAATATGGGTGTTGTTGAGTCATTTGATTTGATGGGTTAGTGGGAGTATTTAATATTATTATTCATTTGTCATTAGAATACTCATCTTATTATTTCGGGCTTATGGTGATATTATCTCTTGAATTGACATTTATATTATGATAGATTTTACTATCATTTATGTTGATGATATTTTACTTGCTAGTAATAATTTGGGACTGTTGCATGAAACTAAACATTCATTGAACAAAATATTTGATATGAAAGATCTAAGAGAGGCATCATTTGTTTTGGGAATTGAGATTCAACGAGATAGATCTCGTAAGTTATTGGGGCTTTCACAAAAGGCCTATATTGATCGTATTTTAAAAAAGATTTCAAATGAAAAATTGTAAGTTCAGTGATGTCCCTGTGGTGAAAGGTGATAAGTTAAGTCTAGACTTGTGTCCCAAAAATGATCTTGAGAAAGATTCTATCAAAGATGTTCCTTATGAAAGTGTTTTTCCATTGCATTTCTTGTTTACAGAGTGTTAACTTTATTTATTTTTTGATATTGCCTGATGTAAAGTCGGCTAAACTAAAGTCATCTTAAAAATGTGTTCTGGCGGCTATGTTATTAAAGATTCATTCATTTAGTTAGTTCCATAGGCTTAGATTAAATAATATAAAAGGTTATTTATTTTATGAAATTTTTTAAAAAATAAAAAATTAAGCTATTGTTTACAAAAGATGTCGAGTTGCTATTTATTTATTCTATTTAAATTTGATTTTATTTGAATTGTATCTAAATCAGATTCATAATATTTTTAATTGAGTGGATACTTACTGTGTCACATGAGCAAATCAAGCAATGGCATGTTGAATTCCTGAGATTGAATTTGTTTTGTAAATTTGGGTAAATAGTGTACACTAAAGTGACCTATTTGCTTTGTTTTATGAGATTTGTTTAACCCATTTCGAGGGATATCACTAAGTTAGAACATACAATAATTTGTCCAAATGAGATTTATTGTGTGTTTTAAATTAGTATAGTGATGAGCCCCATTATGCGAAAATATTTTGATTTTAGTAAATTTATCTGTTCAAAGGGGATAGGTTTCTAATATTGAAAATATTTTCTTGCCCTGCTCAAAGGGGGCTACTTGTTGATCCTGCGAAACTCATCGTTGTGATAAGATTATTATTTCTATGCTTTGCTAGTTTGATAAATTCATTCATGATATGTTGTGAAAAGTTACCATTTATTTGAATAATAACAATGCTGAAGTTATGGTTCTATCGGGCTCTAACTTTAAGCAATGGAAAGATGATCTTGAATTTGCTTTGGGCATGGCTATATAGATCAAGCCTTGTGTGAGGATGAGCCTCCAACTCTCACTGATTCTAGTACAACTGTTGAAAAAGAACTTTATGCTAAGTGAGAGAGATTTAATAGGCTATGCATCTTTGTCTTTAGGAGGTCGTTTGTTGAGCACCTTAAATGTGGCTTGCCTGAAACTACCAATGGCAAAAAGTTTCTTGTCCAAGTGAAAGAAAGGTATCCTGTATCCAATAAGGCTGAGACTGGAGATCTAATGAATGAACTTGCAGGGATAAGGTATTACTTTACTGGGGGTGTTAGAGATTACATACTTAAGTTGGTCCACATTTAGTCCAAATTAAAAACTCTTGAAATAACTCTTCCTGAAACTTACATTGTTCACTCTGCTCTTAACTCTTTGCCTGTTTAGTTTAGCCAAAAGAAAACTGCCTATAATACTCAGGATGAATCTTGATCAATTAATGATCTTATCTCCAAATGTGTTGTTGAAGAGGAAAAAAAAGAATTAAAAAGGAGAAGGGTGAGGTTGCCATGTTTTCTTCTCATAGTTCCAAAGCAAATTTTTGCAAAGGACCTAGAAAGTTTGAAAGATCTAATAATCATACTTTTAAGAAGGAGTCAAAAGAAGGTAATCACCTAGCTCTTGTTTGTTTTGAGTCACACTTTGTACATTTCCCCATTAATTCTTGAAGGTTTGATAGTAAAGTTATACATGTTGCCATTTCCTTGCAAGGGTTCAAAAACAAAAGGAACCCAAGGAAAATGGAGTAAAAAATTAGAGTCGCCACAGATGTCCAAGTTGAAGTAGAGTTCATAGAAACTGTAGTTTTAGACTTAGAAACTGGCTATAAGCTTGTTCTTGAAAACACTCTTTATGTCTCATCTTTTAGATGAAATTTAATTTCTATTTCAGTTTTTCACAAATTTGATTATGATTTTAATTCTCTTAATGGAAAAATTAATTTGCTTTTGAACTCCCGAGTTTTTGGTCATGGAATCCTATTTGATGGTTTGTTTAAAATTTTCTTGGCTTCTGATTTTGAATACAACTCTTTTAGTTCTAAAATTGTTGGGTCTAAACAATAATTTTAAACGAAAAATTAGGCATGTGGTGGCATAGGCGTTTAGGTTATATCTCTAAGAGTAGAGTTGATAAATTGGATAAGTCTAATATTTTACCTTCTCTTGATTTTGGGGACATAGGAACATGTATTGATTACATTAGAGGAAAGTTGATAAAAAAATGCTACTCCTAGTTCTGATTTATTGAAAATCATTCACACAGACATAAGTGGTCTGTATATGTGGTTCAAGTTATTTTATCATCTTCATTGATGTCTTTCTTCGATACGGTTATGCTTTTCTTATTAAAGAAAAATCAGATTCTCTTGAAATGTTCAAAGTGTTTAAAACTGAAGTAGAGAAACAACTGGGAAAGGTAGTTAAAAAAAGTGAGGTCTGATCGAAGGGTTGAGTACTATGATAGATACGCAGAGAATAGGCAACAAATGGGATCCTTTGATCTTGAGCTACATCAGATGGATGTAAAGACAGTTTTTTGAATGGTGATCTTAATGAAGAGGTTTACATGCAACAACCCCAAAGTTTTTTTTGGTAAAGGCAGTGAGCATCTCATATGTAAGTTAAAGAAATATATCTATGGCTTGAAGCAAACTTCTCGCTTCTCGATAGTGGTACTAGATGTTCGAGTAAATTATCAATTTTATGAGGTTTGTGGAGAACAACATTGATCATTGCATCTATCTTAAGATCAGTCAGAGTACGTTCATCTCACTCTTTATGTTGTTGATTATTATTGTGCACACTTTAATATTATTTTATTATATTAAGGCTTTTTCCTTACATGTTGGCTATGCCTTATATTGATAAGATCATATTGTTGTTTTATTGGATCTTTTTTTTGGAGACATATATGGTATATCATTCTACCTTGTGAATTTTCTGGTTGTTGCACCATGTAATATGTTGCACATGTTGAACCCTGAAAATCAAGATTTTATGGTGGAGCACATGTTATTTTAGTGCTCACTCATGTTGTAACAGAAAATCACGGTGACAATTTTTCTGTGGTACGCATGTTGATTTTAAGCGTACATATTGATATGAAAAATCGTTTGAAGCACTAACAATAAAATACCCTCAATTTGGAGTTCATGTTGGCTATTTCTTGCTACACTACCACATCATTTGGTTTATGTCTACAAAACTTCAGCGTTAGTAATTGTGGATTGGTCTTGTGTCGTTGATTGATGCAAGTACTGTTGCAGTTCAACAGTGATGTTTTGCTTGACTGAACTATGTTGGAGATGACGTTCCACCACTAAATACTTATGGCCACTGTCTATTCAGCTCGAGAGTCATTTTCATAAAAATAAGTTTTTCAAAATTTTTCTTTAAAATTTAACGTAGTCTAAGCGGGAGAATGTTAGAATTATTTATTTTATGTAGACTTAACATTAATTTTTTTATTATGTTAAAGTAAAACAGGTTGATGTTATTAGTTGGTGGATGAAACAGAGGCCATGTATTTATGCGGATTTCATATGGGCCTGTATCCATTTCATGTTATTGATGTGGGTTGGCTATAGTTTAGGCCTGTAGTAGACCTGTGAACCCATAATGGGGGTACACTAGGTTAAGGCTTTTAAGCCTATAAATATAAGGTTAGGTCCCCTCTCTTGGTTTTAACATAATACGTATTTCCATAATCTGCCAGCCGTCATAAGCAAAGGAGAAGAAGACTCAGCCTTGTTCGTCTTAGGTTATGTGATACAATGGCAGACAAAGATACACACATTTCCTCTCGCATATTCTGCTACTTTATAGGTGTTCTTGGTTTTATGTGAATCTGTGGTGTGTTTCTATTTAATATAACATGGAAAAGGTCAGCTGCAATTTATCTTCTTTAGCTTATATAATATTTTCAATGATCATCCCTTCCTTTTGAAATATGAAAGCTGGCATTGCAGCCCTAATTGAATTTAGAGGCGGATCCAAAATTTGATGATTACGGGCATTAATATATTTAATTCAAATATATTATTAGTGAAAGAGATTGAATAAGGTGAACGTTTAATTGTCTTGAATTAATCGATTCAATTTGAATTATTTGAAGTTATTCAATTTGATCTACCAAATTTTTAGTGCATAAGTAAATACATGATATTTAATCGAATGAGCTTGCCTAAGTTGATGTAATTCTCCTAATTAAAATTCTATTGAATTATGTGATTAAAATCATAAAATAAAAACAAAATTTTAAATTAGAAAATGCACCTTTTAACCTACATATAACTATAGATTAAATATTATGTCTATTGGAAAATCAAGG
>NW_025892553.1:0-2107 GCF_002878395.1 Capsicum annuum
TATAATTACTAAGAATAAGTTAACTGATTACAAAAATATCCTTCATTTATTTAGCTTTTATTATGTACTTTCTTTTCAAACTTTAAATATTCATTCTTAAAAATAAAACCTTCATCTTATGTAGCTTAATTTTTTGTGTATGTACATTAATGTCGTGTGTATTTAAAAATAAAATTTTCAACTTATTTAGCTTAATTTTTTTTTTGTGTGCCTTTCCATGATTATGCAGTGTGTGCTTGAAAAAAAATTCTTACTACATTTTATTTAGTTTGAAATAAAACTTCCAGCTTAAATTTGTTAAAGTAAAAGGGAATTTGTTATTTATGTCACTTTATTTAAACAAATATCACTCATATACTATAAAACATTAAAATTCATTTTAATTGATATATACAATATCAATTTTCAAGTGATTTAAAAAATATATATATATGTAACTCAACAATGGAGTCAATATTTTTATTATTCTTAAGAGAAATGAAAATATATAAATAAACATAATAATTAGTTAAATAAATTTAACGTGTAATATATCAATAAACGAAAAAAACATTTATAAAGTGTAATTTTTTAATTAAAATATATGAAAATTTGTCATAAAATAACGAGTAGTGGAGGTTGTGAATGTTATTATAAATGGTACTAAAAATAGAGAAAAAACATGATTTCCCCCCTGAACTTGTCCTCCCAACTCACTTTAGTACTTAAACTAAATTTTCGTTTATTTACCCCCCTCAACATCTTTAAAGTGTATTTATTTCACCCCTAATGCTGACGTGACATTTTTTTTTAAAGGAGCGCATTTATTATTTAAAAAACAGATTTTTCTTCTTCCACACACACACACACACACACACACATATATATATATATATTAAAAGAAAATACTTATTTCTTCTTCAATAACCCCCATCCCCCTTCACCTCTTATCCCACCCTTCACACTACACCCCACAACCCACACCAATTTCTTCTTCTATACATCAACAAACAACAACACCCATTTTCTACAGCAATTAATTTCTCCATTAACAACCTCAAACACATCCTCCAACAACACTTTCCTCCAATTTTTATTTTTTATTTTTCTCCATTAATACATTCTCCAACGAAAAATTGAAGACATTAAATTGCTTCATTAATTCAATTCGACGAATAACAAAATTGAAAGAAATTTTCGTAACTTTTATTTTGAGTAAAGACATCTTTCCCCCCTTGAACTTGTCCTCCCAACTCACTTTAGCACTTAAACTTAACTTCCGTTTATTTACCCCCCTTAACATCTTTGAAGTGTATTTATTTTACCCCTAACGCTGACGTGGTACTTTTTTTTAAAAGGGCGCGTTTATTTATTAAAAAAATTAATTTTAGTAATATTATATTAAAAAAAAAATAAATTAAAAATAAACACTTTTTTCTTCTTCTTCTTCAAAACATTATCAACAACAATAACCAAATTTCTCCATTAACAACCTCAAATACATTTTTCACCACTTCTCTCCTTTAATTTTTTTCATATTCCTCCAATAACACCACCAAAAAATAACCACTAAGACACTAAATTAAAAAATTTTCTCCATTAAACACCTATTTATTAAAGAAACACGAATCGAAATCACTCATTTTTCTCCATTAAACACCCATTTTTCCTCCATTGTCAATATTAGCAAGAGAAATAAAACAAAAGAAAGTTCTTAGATCCATTTGTTAAAGAAATGGGAAACAAAAAATGGGATAGTTTCCTTTTAAAAAATGGGATAATTTGAATGAAAATTATTCAGAGGAAAATATTAACAAGAAAATTTTAGGAAAATTTTCCTCCATTAAACACCCATTCAAATTTTTTAGATCCATTTGTTAAAGAAACACCCAACGTAATTTTTTTCTCACCTTTCTTAGATTCATTTGTTTGAACAAATTAATAATTAATTGAATTTTTTAAGTGAGTTGAGTTTTTCGGTGAAAATTCACCGAAAAATCTGACAAGTATGACTGTGTTGGGGTGGATGGGTGTGTGTGCAGGTGGGGAAGTATGGGGGAGAACGGTGTGTATGTGCAGGTGTGGGGGTAGACGGGAAGGGGGCAGGGGAGGGGTAGGACTGGGGGTT
>NW_025892553.1:2207-2818 GCF_002878395.1 Capsicum annuum
TTAAGGGGGTAAATAAACATAAGTTAAGTTTAAGTGATAAAGTGAGTTAAGAGGACAAGTTCAGAGGGGAAAAGATGTCTTTTCTCTTTTATTTTTAAAGTTCATTGCTCTTTCTCTATCATTTATTTATGATTACATCTTCAAGTGTGGATTTGGTGGTTGAAAACGTTGAGAGAGTTGGATTGAAGGTTGAGATAGTGTTTAATGGAGGAAAAATTTTAATTTGATATTTTTGTGATTTTTCTCTAATGGTGTTAATTAAGAAAAATAAAAAATAATAATATAAGTGGGGATGGGGGTTGACTGAAATAAGAGAAAGAAAAAAAGGGGCAGAGGCAGGGGTAGGTGGTTTGAAGAAGAAGAAAAATAAGGGGTGGGGGTGGAGAAAAATTGAAATTGAAGGTGGGATGTGAGGTTGTTAATGGAGGAAAATAGAAAACAATGGAGCTGGGGTGGGTTTAATGGAGGAGGAGCACTGGTAGGGGGCGGGGGAGGAGAAACGTAAAGAGGGGCGGGGTGGGCAGGGTGGGGTGTGGGGTGTGAAGAAGAAAGAAAATGGGGTAAGGGTGCTTTTTTATTTAATATATATATATATATATATATATATATAT
>NW_025892554.1:0-3362 GCF_002878395.1 Capsicum annuum
TCCTAATCCTAAAGGTTTTCAATGTTTTAAAAGTAATGGATGGGGACACAAGATGTGTAAATGTCCAAACCAGAGAAATGTGATCCTTAGGGAAGAGAAGTTGTATTACCTTGGAAAAGAGGTAGGATTGGAAGATGAGAATGATGAAAACCCCCAAGATGGGGAGAGGTCCATAGAATAATAGCAAGTAGAGAAAAATAATAGGTATTCCTGGACTCAATATGGAGATTTTGAGGTTCCAAACTTTATTATGAGGCATGCAATGATTAGTAAGTCCATAGATGATCATAGTCAAAGGGAAAATATATTCGATACTAAATTCCATATCAAGGACAAGGTGTATTCTTTGATCATTGATAGTGGGGGTTATACTAATGTGACTAGCACTACCATGGCCGAATTCTTAAATTTGACCACAACCAAACATGCCACTCTATACAAGATTCAATGGTTAAATGATCGTAGGGAGTTGAAAGTGACTAGGCAAGTGGTGATTCAATTCAAAGTTAGGAATTATAATGATGAGGTGTATTGAGATGTGATAACTATGCAAGCTTGTCATCTCTTGATAGGAAGGCCATTGAAATATGATTGTTCAACCAAGCATGATGGAAGGACCATTTGGTATTCTTTTGAGATGAATGATCAGAAATTCACTCACCATCCACTTATACCCATTCAAGTGAATGAGGCTCACCAAAAGTAAAGAGAATTGAAAGAGAAGGATAAAAACATGGTAGGGAAGATGACCAAACCAATATCATGGCCCGATTTATGAGTTATAATGGTACCTACCAAATCACTCCAGTAGGTAAGACAAACCATAATTCGGAGCTAACATAATAGGTTAATTCGATAGAAAATGACCATCAAAGTCAAATTTCAAGATTATAATATATGAATAAACAAAGTGTCCTAAATAGATAAAAACAGTAATACAAGATAACATCCCACGACCTGGTAGAGCAAGTACAAGCGCTCTTAATAATAATACAACTCCAATGTCTAGAATAGTCAATAACATTTGTCTCGAAAATGAAAAATTGAATGTAAAAGATAGAGGGAAATGGGAGACTCAAACTCCCAAAGCTTACCATATCTCCGAAAATCAATCACCACACGAACGTCAATTAATGGCAGCAACTAGTACTCGAATCTGCACTAAAAAGGTACAGAAGTATAGTATGAGTACCAAAATTATGGGTACTCAGTAAGTATCATCACTGACTGAGCTAAATCATTATATAAGTATGATAAAATGCAAGATAACATAAGTAAGTCAAGGCACAGAAACGAACTAGAATCATCTGGAATGCCGCGACACATTGTAAGTAAATAACCAGAATAATAACATAATGAAACATAATATCACACAAGCAATCACAAGCTACAAAATTGGCTCTTATACGCCAATCGGTGTATAAAAGTAAAGAAATCGTCACAGGCTCCCATACGACGGGAGAGTACACTCAAGAGAAGAATAAGCAATCAACTGACATTATAACTAACCTTCACTGTCATTTTACCATTATTCCACAATTTACCCATCTTCTATAATATTACCATCATTTAACAATCTTATCATGATTACTCACTAATCACCATTTATTAGCTAATCATCACTTATTAACAAATCCATTTAATTACTAGAATGCATTTATGTCACATCACATTATAACCATTTCCTCATTTTCCGACTTAGACGAATTGCTACCTTTAATCTCACATAGAGTATGTCATCATAGTATAATATGCATATTCAGACTCGAACCGATAAATAGAATTAATAGCCAAACTTGAACAGGTAAACAATCAATAGACGGACTCAAGCCGGTAAATATAATCAATAGATGGACTTGAACCAGGAAATAATCAATATAGAAACTCGAACCAATAAATATATTTAATATATAGACTTGAGCTAATAAATAATCAATAGCCAGACTCGAACCGGTAAATATAATAAATAGTGCCATAGTTTTCCACTGGACTGAAACTGGGTGTATATAATTATCAGCATAATCATCTTATGGACTTGAACCGGATAAGTATTCATAATCCACATCATAAATAGTATCATCAATATGCATAAATAAGAGCATAGTCAATAAGCATCAACCCTTCTATCAACCAACATAACCATTAAGTATCAATATTTTTCAATATTACCTCGATACACACTTCCAAGAGTCTAATGAGTAAGGTTTTACCAAAGCTAACATGTGCCATAACCTAAAGTGGGTTAAAAGCCCACTTCTAATCCTCAAATTCCAATTTAAGCAAACTTCTAACCAAACGAGGCTTAAGTATCTCTTATCCACTTTTAGATGTTAAAAAGCCCCAATTAGTCCTAAGATAGGAAATTCACCTAAATATGAGCAACTAGGTAAATTATGCCTATTTTGAGTAATTTAAGGCATTCTCATACTAATTATAAGGAGTGAAGTCCAATACACCTAAGGCATAAGGAACCAAGCTATGTGTTCAACTCAACGATTTCAACATGGCCTAAATAGTCCAACTATCCCAAGCCTTGAATTTCATCATCCAACACTTAAACCTATCCTAAATCTAACACAATATCATAAGAATATTATGAAATAGCTCAATATAACAAGGGATAAACCTAACCTACGACATCGAAGAAAGCTCAATGAACTGCTAAACCATTACTTTTCCCTTTCGTGAAGCCTTTTCAAGATGCCAAGCTATCATAAACATATTCAACTCATCAATACGATAATATTGATAACCATATGCACCATTGTGCTTTGGGTCCAACATCGAAACTCCATGTGGGTCCTACTTACGAAAAAGCATATCCAAAACCAACCCAATATTCATACAAGCTCAAGAATCATTACCCTAAAAAATGAGTGAAGACCAAGCTAAATTGTAGCTAAAATCAAGCCCTAAAAGTTTTGGGGATTTGAACAAATAATCAAGAAATATCAACAAGAAAAGAGTGAATTCATACATTAAATCAGATGATAATCACAAAAATAAATTTTAATCTAGATTCCCAATCACCAACAAACTTTAATTTAAAGCTCTCACACTCTTTAGGGCTTTTGCTCCCAAGAGAATGGGTGAAGAATGAGCAAAATTAGGCAAATGAGGTCATTTTACACCCAGTCTAGGTACTCAAGAGTCACTATCGCTCCTCGAGGTGTGCGATCGCACCATATTTAGGTTGCATAGGTTGGTTACGATCGTAACCCATGCCTTGTGATCGCACCACTGCGATTAAGGCCCTAGGATGGCGGTAGCAGCTGCACAGATGACAGTTGAAGACTTGGAAATCTTCCAAGTTTTCGCCAAAGCCTCAAAATTTATTCAAAATCCTATATACATAAATGAAC
>NW_025892555.1:0-1929 GCF_002878395.1 Capsicum annuum
CTAATGTGACACTCTGATGTCGAATTCCACCCAACCGCTTCTATTTCTCACTATCCCAAGCCAAAGCTCCCAAAAAAAACACAAAACCCACGCTAGAACAGTGAAGTGGAGTCGGAATATGATTGTTTCCTGATGAGTGGGTGATTGTCAACGAGCCGATGGAATTTTCGGCGAGAGGTCACTGGCTGTTCACCGAAAACTCAATGGGGTTTCACCTGAGTATGCGATTTTGGATCGGTTTTTGAGGTTCTTGGTCGCTGGTTTCGAAGGCTTAGGGATGGGACTGGTTTTTCGGTGGGTTTGGTGGTAGTGGGTAGTGTACTCTGGCGAAGTCTCACCGAAATCGGGGTTGGTGGATCAGTTACCCTTCTTTGCTTTCTCAATTGGTTGTGCGTATTTGTAAGTGTGTGTGTTCTGGTTAATGAAAGATGGTGAGTATTTTTGTATCTGGGTCTGGTGTGCTCCTCAAGAAGAAATAAAAAATCCCTATGCGTTCGATGAAATTGTGCGTAAATATTGTTCTTATTTTCCTTTGTGAAGAAGAAATGTGAGGGGGTCATGTGGATGGGGTAGTGGGGGTAGGTTATAGGGTAGGTGGGGTAGGGTGAGTTAGTTAGGATAAGATTTGTTAGGATAAGGTTAGGGATTTAATTTGTTAAAGATTTTTATTGAGGGTTGTTGTTTTTGTATTTTTGTGGGATATAATTATACGGATGAGGACACGTAATAATACGGAGGTAAAATAGTAAGAATGCTATTGGGGAGGGACAAAATTAGATGTCTACACCTAACAGTCACCATCTTTACAACTGGAATGAAGGTTTCTTGGTAATCAATTCCTTCTTGTTGACTATACACCTTTGCCACAAGTCTAGTCTTGTACCTTTCTATTTCTCCATTTGCTTTGTATTTGACTTTATAAATCCATTTGCAATCAATAGCAGTTTTATTCTGAGGCAATTGAACTATGTCCCAGGTTTGATTTTGCTGCAGTGTATCTATCTCGGCTTTCATGACTTCTATCCATTTGTTGTCTTTGGTTGCTTCTGCATAAGTAGTTGGTTCAGTCACAACAGATATATCAGTTATAAATGCAGTATATTTAGAATGAAGATAATCATAAGTTAAGTATTTGGATAGTGAATAAGGTCTATCTTTATCCATGGTTAGAGATACAAAGTCTTTCATCCAACAAGGTGGATGATCCCCTCTGGTAGACCTCCTAGGTGCTGGAGGTACAACCTCATTGTGAGTTCTTCTGGTAGATCTTCTAGGTACGAAAGATGCAAGTTCATTAGGTAAAGGATCATCATGTCCTTCAGCATGTTGCACAGGTATAACTTCCTGTGATTCAACTGACTCAGTAGTAGTGTGTGTGATGTAGTTGTTTATCTCTGTCATCTGCATACTTGAAGTTATAATTATAGGCATAGAAGAGTTGTTATAAATAGTGTCAGGACTAGGAAATAAAATGAAACTTTCTGTATTCTGATGAGAAAAGGGAAAGAATTTTTCTTTGAACTCTACATCTCTACTTACAAAGCATGTTTTACTACAGAGATCATAGAGAATATATCCCTTTTGAGTGTCAGAATACCCTAGGTGAACAACCTTCTTAGATATAGACTGTAACTTGTAAATTTTTTGCAAAGCTCAGGCAACCAAGCACTCTCAAATGGATAAGAGAAGGTTTCCAATTGTTAAGCTTCTCAAAAGGAGAAATATAGTTAATAACCCGTGATGGCAATCTATTTATAATGTAAACTGCAGCTTGTACACAATAACCCCAAAATTTAATGCGGATAGAACCCTGAAATCTCATAGCTCTTATTACTTCAAGAATATGCCTTTGCTTTCTTTCAGCAACTCCATTTTGCTGAGGAGTATAAGGGCAAGATTTTTGATGAACTATACCCAAACTAGTAAATT
>NW_025892556.1:0-1959 GCF_002878395.1 Capsicum annuum
ATATATATTCCTCCTTCACGATACTACTAAAACCCTAGCATAACCATTATTGTCCAATTACATATTATAATGGCAAAAAAGAAATTAGCCTTTGATAATATTTGTTACAATCTTCCTAGTGATATCCTATTTCTCATCCTTACGAGAGTACCAATTAAATCTTTATTACGTTTCAAATTTGTTTGTAAGGCGTGGAATGTTATGATCTCTGATTATGAATACAGGAGAACTCACCGTGATCAATCCAAAATGCTGGGCCGCGAAAAGCTATTGTTATACAAAGATTATACTAATGAATTCGAGTTTAGAGACTTGGAAACTTCCCAATTAGTTACGATAGCCAAGGGAGTTTTTCCTTCAGAAAAAATCCGAAAAGCTATAGTTTTGTGCTGGTGTGACGGCTTGTTGCTTTTCTGGAACCCTATGGCGTACAAAGTATATGTTTTGTGGAATCCGTCTACCGAAGAATATCAAACTCTTGCATGCCCTTATTTTAATGACAAACGCAAATTTCCAAATGGTTGTGGGCTGTGTTATGATTCTAGTGCCGATGATTACAAGGTTATATTTATCTATAACCGGAATTATTCTATCTATTCTCTGAAAAACAATTGTTGGACAGAGAAAGCAATTTCCCTTCGTGGAGTAGTAACATTAGTACAAGAATTGTTCTTGTCTCAGGGCATTAGTATCGGAGGATGTGTATTTTGGCCACACTATGTAGTTAGAAATTCTATAATCGTATACTTTGATGGGAAGTCAGATGAACTGAAAGAACTTCCTATGCCAGATTTTGTAGGTGAGAACACCTGCTTTCGTTTAACTAGTTTAAAAAGTTTCCTTTGTTTATATGGCGGCAATAGAGAGAGTGTAAGATTGGACATATGGATCATGGAACGAGATGGTTGGAAATTGTTATTGAACATATGCAACTTGCAAAAGTTTTATAGATAATAGAGTGCTATTGTGTTGCACGCGAACTGGTGAAATTCTCTTTCAAGGAGTTAATTGTTGTCGACTTTATATATATAATTCTAGGAAACAATATTTTAGAGAAGCTGAAATATCCAAAGCTTACTCCAAGGACCAGGAAATTCCGCTGATTTCAACATGTTTGGATACCGGAGAATTCATCTACCGGAGAATATCAATCTCTTTCGTGTCCTGAGAGTCATTGGTATTACAATGACGATCATATATGTGTCTGCTTATGGATTGTGCTATGATTCCAGTATGATTACAAGGTTATATTGATCTATGACTTGTTTTATGTTGTTTACTCATTGATTAACAGTTCTTGGACAACAAAAACAAGTTTTCCTTGTCCAGTAGGACCACTACCACCACATAACCAAGTTACCATGGGAATTAGTACTAAAGGTTGTGTATTTTGGTCTCTGAATAAGGGAGAAGCTAGCCAAACTATTTGTAGAAAGAGCTTCTACAATCATATACTTCGACACTATTTGTAGATAGAGCTTCTACGATCATATACTTCGACATACTTCGACACTATTTGTAGATAGAGTTTCTACGATCATATACTTCGACCTGAAGTAAGATGAAGTGAAAAACTTCCATCACCTAATTTTATCATTAAGAAGGCCTTGTTTAGTTTGGATACTTCATCAAGGAGCACTCCAACATATGGAACACTACAAACGTTATCCTTAACATTAAATATGATTCATTATGTATTTTCAATAATATTAAATTTATACATTCAAAGGGTGATATGCTAAAATTATCCTTTCATTTACTAATTTTTTTAATTTCTATACCAATAGAAATTAAATATGGATAAATAAAGATAAACAGAGGGAGTAATAGTAATTATTTTTTTATTAATTGAGGGTTTTGACAGATTTTTAAAAACACTACAAAAAAAATAGTTATTTTAAAAGCTACAAAGAGTTGACATATTCTTTATCACATTAAATGTTACTCCATCTTCTTCTT
>NW_025892557.1:0-5000 GCF_002878395.1 Capsicum annuum
AAGTTCAAATAGAATAGACCCCAATATATACTCTCAATGCAATTATTATTGGATTTTGTGGCATGAATGAAATCCACCAAAAGAAGGATCATTTCCTATTTGAAAGTTGAATAACTCTGATGGAAAACACTTGCTCCCATATGTATGGTCCATAGTTACCTTGGCTTTATTGGTACCAAATGTTATTGATCTCAAACCAAATGATTCATTTACACATTCACAAACCAGAATTCAAAACTTAGTGCAATGTCGATATATCAAAAAAAGAAAATTGAAAGGATAGGATTTAACTTACAGATCGAAGTAAACATTGTTTGTGTGCATGTCAGATAAACACAAAGTTGCCATTCTCAACAAACAGAAATTGAAGTGACCCAAATTTGGTCGTATCAATATTATTCTTATTAATACTTGTGTATCAATAATTACTAATATAACAATAATCTCTTGTCTATATTTATTTATACAGAAAGAGTTAATTGTGATTGTGATTGAGATAATGCTTAATTCACCCTTGCACTATATATATATGTATATATATCGTACGTTATAGTGTTGGTTTAGGTTTTATATTTTTCTTATGCAAAATATAATAATAACTGAGATATTATATATTCTCAATTTATTAGTATTTATTTTTCCACCTTATTTAGGGAGAAGAGTTAATTAAATATACTGTACTAGTTGAGCAAAGATTCGATGGAGCTTAAAATAAGGAAAAGTGACCTCATTTAATTCAAAAACTAAAAAAGTTCACTTTGATTATCATAGTATTTAGGGATATCAGGCAATATATATATGCAACTTCTCTTTTTTATTTAGTGAAAGTAAAGAAGTTTGATTCTTTTTGTAAATGTATGTTCCTTTTTTACTTGAACTCAACTTGTAATATATATCTATATTACAACTTTTTTAGATATCTATGTAATCCAACTTTCTAATTCTATGCATAAGTAAATATTTAAATTTGTATAAAATTAACTAAGTAGACACATGCGTCCTACGTTATATCCTATATGTCATGAATGACGCCACTTAGGACATGTGTGTTTAATTGTTCAAATGATAGATTTGAGGGTAAGGAGAAATTACAATTCTACCAATAACTAAGGGATTAATTAAAATGACTGCAATAAATTATACATAACATTAAGCTCAACACGAAATGATAGAAGTACAAGCACACTAGTACTTACTAGTCCAAATTTGGAAGTACTTAATCATAATAACAACAACATATATGTATATATATATAGTGATTTAATTTCCATCCCTTTTACCAAGCAGTATAACCAACTGATTGAGAACGTCTAGGTATGATCATGGAAGATGTGACAGTCTTCAAATAAACCCCAATACTCTCAATGCAATTATCAGTTTTAGTGCCATGAAATCCACCAAAAGAACGATCCTTTCCAATTTCCAATTTGATCTCTTTTTCATATGGTGAGTTTTTTTTGCTCCCATATGGTCCATAGGTACCTTTATTAGTACCAAATGTTATTGATGTCAAACCAAATGATTCATCATCACATGTGCCACTTACAAGAGTAAGAAATTCTGATGTATAATCCAACACAACCTAATTCATAAATCACAGTCAATGAGAAAATATCCTATTTTATCATTTCAACTATATCCAAAATGGCTGAGTCACACCTCAACTTAATTAATGGGGGGTCCTATTACCCCTGAACTAATTAAAAGTGTAATTTTGACACCCTTAGTGCCTACGTGGCAACCCTTCAGTGTATTGTGCCACGTAGGCACTAAGGGTGTCAAAATTACACTTTAAATTAGTTCAGGGGTAATAGGACCCTCGTTAAATAGAGATGTGTCTCAGCCGTTTTGTATATAGTTCCAGGATGAATAAAGCATTATCTCAATCACAATTCAAAACTTAATTAGTGCAATGTTGGTTAAAATAAATTAAAAAAAAGGACACTCTATAACACTTTTTAAAACAAATAGCCCAAATTTGAAAAAACTTTCCAAAAAGTGGCCAGTCGGATATACTATTTCCGCTTTATAGCCTTTTACTAATTTGGGTTATTTTGGTCTATGCAGTTCATATACAGTCCGTATACGATACTGATACAGTATTGAATTTGGGCAATTCGACACTTCTAAAAATATTTCAATTTTTTTTGCTATAAAGTTTTTAACTGATCAAATATTCTGCTTTTTTTATTGTTTAGAAATAATAATTAAATTATATAAAAATGATATAATTGTTAAATAAAATATGTATCTGTATAAGATATATGTATAGAAATTGTATAGTTCTATCAAATATGTATATGAAAATTAAATAATTGTTGTATAAGATGTGTGAAAAAAAAAAATACAATTATTGTATAAATTATGTATCAAAACTGTATAATTTTCGTATAAAATATTTATATGTATAAAATATGTATAGAAACTGTATAGAAGGTGTGTAGAAACGGTATAGAACAAGCCGCTAAATTGAAAAGGCTAGAAAGTAGAATTTAAATTTCAGTTATTTTCATAGAAATAGTTTAATTTGAAGTGTTGTTTTTGTCCTTTCCCCTAAGAAATTGAACAAACAAGATTAAACTTACAGAAGTGAACATTCTTTGTAGAGGTGAACCATGTATATCAGACAAAACAAAGTTATCATTCTGAATGAAGAGAAATTGAAGTGAATAAATTTTGGTATCATCATAGAACACAAAAATCTTTGCTAATTCACCTTTTTCCTTTTCTTCCCAAACACTTCCATATGGCCTGCCTGCAGGGCCAACCTTTATCAAATTCATATTATATATCAACACTCAATTATAATAGTATACCAATTTCTTGCCCTATATATGAAATAGTGTAGTTTTTTATTTGAGGAGGGATGAAGTTATGTATATATATAGAGTGAGGAGAGAGTAACAAAGGCGTTTCATCTTCATGCAGCGGCGGAGTCAGGATTTCAAGTTTATGGGGTTTAATATTCAAAGAAAATTAAATTGAAGGGTTTTTTTACCTACTATAATCCCATTTTTATCATATATAAATAGTATATTTTTTCATCGAAGAGGGTTCGGATGAGCTCCCCTAAAGAGGGCTGGCTTCGCCTCTAAGTAGATGGGGCTGCTCCACCCTTAACCAGAGGTCTAGGGATGGAGAACTCTGTTGGGAGCGCTGCCACCTTAATGAGTCCTGCAATGCGCGGTTCGAATTAGTTGGGGCTCCAATACAAACACCGAACACCGGGTGGTAAACTCGAAAAAAAAAAAAACTTCAACCATTGATATTGGGACTTTGGTTTATTAATCTCAAAGATAGGAATCTAACTTTTCGTATAACTCAAATCTTTTCTAACCACCTTTTATAGTGCACCTATATTCTTTCTCCCTTTATTAATTATGCTTTGTAAATTTAAAACTTTTATGTAGTAATTTAATGCTTGGAATGATATTGAAAGAAAATGACAAATATCTCTTAATTAATATACCTTCCCGTTCCAAATTACTCATCCCAAATATTCCAATTTAATTTCTTATTTTACTTATCTTTATTCATTAATCAAGACAAGACAATTTTTTCCCCATTATACTTTTAGCAATTGATTACTCCTTGTTACTAGCATTGAATTATCAAATCTTGAAAAATATTGTAATGATTTTTTTTTTTTTGGAGAATGGTAACATAAAATGTAGCAAAAACTTTGGTAATCCTATAATTTCAATTATTCATGCAAAAAGTGCTTTGGTGTCAGCCATATAATAACTCCATCAATATTGGAACTAACAACATGACACAATTAATAGGGGCAAAATGGTAAAGTTACATTACCAATCATTATTTTCTAAATAGTTGTGTCATCTCAATTTGGACGGTGCAAATATTTCATAAATTAGATAAGTAAATTGAAATAATATACTCTCTCTAGTTCAAAATAATGAAAATAAACTAGAGAAAATTGAAGGAAAGGTGTTTTTAAGTCTTGAATGAAGTATTGGTGATATTGACCAACAGATAGGGTCAAACATCATTAGGAAACTTGATCAAATTAATTGTGGACTTGATTAATATTTTCAAAACTTTCTAATCTTTTCAAAAATACAAATCAACCCAACCCACACCCCTCTTCAATCCTAATCAACCACTCTCCCTCTCCAGCTTTTCCCAACCAACAGTTCTGCAAAATTTCTCCCTTCAATCTCCGGCGACAAATAGTCGGGCGAGTTGTTTTTCGACTTTCAACGGTCAATCGACGTGAATACTTCTCCGGTGACAACAACTTCGAGTTCTTCATCCTCCCATTTCTTTTTTCACAGGTAAAGAATTATGAAGAAACAGAGGAACTTGAGCCAACTACTCTTCTGGTATTGAAATGTGGACTGAATAAAACCCTAATTTCTGGCATTTCTGCACTTCTTCTTCTCATTGTCGTACTGTTGATTTGAATTTGTTGGTGATTTTTGATCACAGTTGATATTCTTAATGTGTATGTGTGTGTGATATGTTGATGTTGCTGGGTTAATTTGTTGTTTATCTTGGTAGAAATGGTATTGCAACAGTTGAAACATCTGATGTAATAGATGAAACATATGATGCAACAGATGTAAATCTGATGCAACAGATTAAAAATCTGATGTAACTATGATAATCTGATACAACAGGTGAACAATCTAATAGATCATTCATCTGTTGCGACAGACGACTCCTCTGTTAGGAAGAAATCTAAACAATATTGATCCAACAGGTAACTGATTAGTGATCTATTTTTATTCTTTCCAATGGTTTACTTTTCATTTTGAAATCTGATGCAACTATGAAAATCTGATGCAACAGGTGAACAATCTAACATATCATTCATCTGTTGCGACAGACGACTCTTCTGTTTGGAAGAAATCTAAACAATATTGATCCAATAGATAACTGATTAGTGATCTATTT
The DNA here is from genome assembly GCF_002878395.1 of Capsicum annuum. NCBI lineage: Eukaryota > Viridiplantae > Streptophyta > Magnoliopsida > Solanales > Solanaceae > Capsicum > Capsicum annuum. Next base: position 4,918 of record NW_025892557.1, read on the forward strand.
TAATTCTTTCCAATGATTTACTCTTTATTTTACAACAGATTAGGACTTTTTTTATTCTTTCCAATGATTTACTCATACAAGTC
>NW_025892558.1:0-2123 GCF_002878395.1 Capsicum annuum
TTATGTATTAGATGTTGTTAGTTTTTTGTGGCTTAGCTTATTCTTAGATTTTCTTGTATGGTATCTTCAAGTCTTGGAAATGTAATAAGTAGAGGTTTTCATACTCTATTGTTTTGAATATTGGTGTTGACTGATGGGTGACTTAAATTATTGAATAACTTCTATTTTACATTTGATTAACTCTAGAAATTGATATAAGTGAATATAAGAGTAACACCTGATTTAGTAATAGTGAGATTAGTATGGTTCTCCAGCCATAGGTTAGGGTGGGTACCAATCATTAATGGTTAGGTCGTGATAGCGAACCATAGTATTCACTTAGTTAGTCAAGATTCTCACAAAATTTAATCCATTCCATACCACGAATATCACATCAATGGGGTACAACAACAGTTAGCCACATTATTAAAGCCTAATTTAGTTTTTATAATTTTTGTCTTTTCAAACACTATGCTCGAAGGTCTAATACACGAGGACTCCCGAACTTACTATTAATATTATACTAATATAGCCCAAGTCTAATTACTACAATAAATAAACCATAAAATACCTTGTATATGAAACATAATGCTATTGGGTAGAGAGAGTTGTCCTGTGAATGCTCAGTGTCATCCCATGTCATGTTCCTACTAGGTGTGCCTCAAAATCACTCTTATGAAGCCAGGACTTTGAAATCTCATGACTATGGAAGTGGTGTTTGTTCTGGGTGTTTTTTTTTAGGGATAAGGGAAGTTGGGAAGGGTTAAAACAAAAGAGGGTTTTAAAATATCTCAGGCTAGTTACTATTGGGTTTCATAGCAGTGGTTATTTTACCACTGTAGTTATTAACTTACCACTGTAGCATAGGTTGTAGACCAACCTAATTCTTTTTGTGGGCCTTTTGGCCCAAATCACTTTGAGCCTCATTTTTATCCATGAAATAGTTAGCTTTTTAATAGTCACAAAATTTTTCTGAGGTGTTTCATATGTAAAGTTATTTTGGATAATTATATTGTATACCAATTTATCCTCTGTTCATCCCCTACCGACTATAGATAAGGAATAAAGAGTCTTTGGAACGACTATACAAGGAAATTTTATTTATGATCCATTAAAAAGGATGATAATCTTAATTCTTCACTAGTTTGCATTGGCCTACTGATGTGCTATAGAAATATAACACTTTCGATGCTTAAAATGAGGAAAATATGCAAATTTTTGAGGTTATTTTGTTAGATATGATGACTTTTGGTTATGTTTTGTAGGAAATCATGTTTTGGAGGTTAAGTTCGTGAAAAAAGTGGAAATGTGTTTTTTGCTACTTTTTAGAGCAATTATGGATATTCGGGACACTTTTCGACTTTTTCATGATCATAGCATGTTCGATAATTAAAGAAGAGCCAAAAAGATGACTCTCAGCACTTACCAAGTCAACCTATGGACCACATATAGGACCTACGGACCAAAAGTAGGCAAAGCAAGTGCTAAAAGTCCAAAATATTGAGAGCTAAACTTGCAGGATATTTTCATCCGCTACCTGTGCCCAGGGTCAAGACCGCAGGTACTACCTGTGCCCAAGGTCAGACCGTAGGTACTGACCATATGTAGCCACCGACCCAATTTTCTCCTATTTTGTTCGGGCTTTGGTTTTAGGGTTTCCTCATGTACTATAAATACCCTTTATGTGTTTTTAGTAGGAGTTACACACTTTTGATATTCAAAAACATATTTTGATTCCAAGATTTGATTTTGATTTTGGGATTCTCTTGTATTGACTTAAGTTGATTAATTCAGTTACAATTGTGGGTTTTTACGCTTCTTATCATTGTGATTTCATCTATGCTTTTGATTATGAATGTTATTGATTTCTTCACAAGCATGAACGGTTAACACCCATAGCTAGGGTTGTGGAAACATTTGCAAATTGACGAAGTAGGGGAAATGTTATTGTTGGTATTAACCGATACCCATGCATGTATTGCTTTATCTTTGTTATAATAGTTTTTTTAATGGGTGCACATATTAGGATCCCGCCTAGATATTGCTACTTACTCCAAAATAGGAGCAGCAACTAGGAAAAGATAAAGTCAATAGTAATTTGGAGTTTAACGTTCGGTCCATGCTTCTAGGTTTTATATTAGTAA
>NW_025892559.1:0-1924 GCF_002878395.1 Capsicum annuum
GAGAAGATAATTGAATTAACTTAGGTTGCTATTTAAATATAATAATAAATTTATAGTAATAATAAATTAAAAATATTATAAAAATTATTATTCTTACAATAAATTACATTTGTCACATAGAAAATATTATATAAAAAATATCGATAATAAATTTGAAATAAATTGAGCATAATCATAATCATAATAATAATAATAATAATAATAATAATAATAATAATAATAATAATAATAATAATAATAATAATAATAATAATAAGAGATAATACTAAAAAAAAAATACCTAAACTTTGACCGAATTTCCAGTTGAGCATACTGAACTTTGTGGGGGTCCTATTACCCCCCAAGACTTTTTGTTCGTATTTTAATAACATATATTTGTCCACTTGGACACGTGTAAATATGAGGTTGGCGCATGTATACACATGTAAAAATGAGATTTGATGTGTGTATTATACGCGCCAGCACAAAAAATGGGTATAGTGTTTCGGGGTGGTATTAAATCTACTTTAAAAAGCCTAGGGGGTAATAGGACTCCCGCAAAGTTCAGTATGCTCAACTGGAAATTTAGTCAAAGTTCAGGTATTTTTGTGAGTATAATAATAAATCAATGTGACATTTTTTGATTGTTTTCTCTATGAGATTTTGAGAAAATGAATACAACAACTAACCCAATTTAGTCCCACAAATTGGGGTCTGTGGAGGATACAGTGTATGTAGACCTTACCACTGAGGCAAATATGCTGTTTTGAATTGACCTTTGATTCAAGAAAAAATAGTCTAAAGCTATCCAATTTCAAGAAAAATATTAGTGAAAATTGATTTAATATTGATCGTTGATCAAATATGATGAAAGGTTGAGATTAGAATTGAGGAGATGAGTCAAATTGGGATTAGATATTGGATTAAAAAATTGAATTGGGAATTTTGATTGAGTCAAATTAAACTCAATTGACACAAATTGAGTATAAAATGGCTAGAATTTAAATAAATTAGGAAAATTAAATTGAATTAGATTGATATTTAATAAATATAGTAACTATAAAAAATTAATATTAAAAAATAAAAAAATTATTATTTTTAATAATTGAGTAGACTGCTATTTAATAAATGCAGGAAAGATGTAACAACAACAACAACAACAATAATAATAATAGACAATGTTTTTAAATTATAGGTGTGTATAATTGCGGAAATGATTTAATAAATACAGTCACTATATAGAATTAATATAAATATAAATTATTTGTTAATTAGTTGGCACAATAATTCGCGAAAAAAGTGATGGATATTAAGACTCAGAAAAATAATAAGACTCGATATAAATTTGGTTTAAAAATAAATCAAATTGAATTCAAAAATCGGTTAAAATTGACATCAATTAGATATAAGGTTGGCGAGAATTAAAATAAAATTGAGAAGATAATTTAATCAACTTAGGCTGCTATTTAAATGTAACAATAATAAATAAATATCGATCAACGACTGAGATCTAAAGATTAAAAATTTGGTCAAAAAATTGAATGAAATTTAAAATTAAGTTCAATTAACAAAAGAAAATTTCTTATGGATATTTATGAAACTATTTCGCAAGAAAATTTGTATGAAATTCCCTAAATAAATCCGCAAGAACAAAATTTCTCAAAAACAAAATTTATGAATATTTAGCATGTACATCCCCATAAAAATTTTCAAGTAATAATTCACATGTAAATTACTAGAAACATTTCACAATTAGTTAAAAAATCTATTCAAAACCTCCAATAATTCTCAAATAAACATCATTCAACACAAGTCTAATGTAAACCATTACAACTAACAAAAAAACATAATTCATAACATCCACAGTAATAATGTATGATTCTTAAATGGCCTAAAATAAAATATTTCAAACTTGAATCCTAAATAAAACTACCAACCATAAGGG
>NW_025892560.1:0-1448 GCF_002878395.1 Capsicum annuum
GGAGGCCTATTTCCTACTCATTTAAACTTTATTGGTAAATGGCAATGTGGAATATATGATTGTATAAACTGAATTGATTCTTCTTAATGTCCATGGCTATAGGATTCCTTTATGACAGTTTTAATAGACTCGAAGTATATGTTTGTGGGTGTGTGCATTATTCCTTGTATAGTAACATATCCATGCTTTTCTGGAAAAATTGTACATGTGTGCTATATCACAAGTTTATGATTTCGTTCTCTATTATCTTTATTTCGTGATTTATTTATTTATTGAAACTTAAATCAGTTTCTAATCCTTATTTTTTCCTTCTTTTACATGGAACACTCGAGAGCGCATTTGAAGTCATGATTTGACTCCATCTCTGTCCAATTCAAAGGATAGACTAATAGCTATTTGTATGTGTTGACGCCTAGGCAAGCCTGTTCATGTCAAAAGGATCCAACGTCCTTTCTTCTCTTAGAATCTATTACTCCTATTAGTATTGCCTCGACTAACATTATATCAATCAAAACTAATATTTTCTCATATGTTGTTGCTTGTGTTTTTTCCCTCATATTTTGAATATATCACTTCGGCACAAGTGATAGTAAAATAGTTGTTCACTCCTCTCCATTCCTCTTTTGATATCAAATATACTATAGCCTCTTAGCTTTCACATTTGAAGCTACAAGAATATTGAACGTACTCGATTTAGATCGTTTATATCCCAGGCTCAAATGGTTTTCATAGAAATTAGGTTAAACTATATTTTTGGCAAATAGGATATGGCTAACAAGACTTTCAGGTTTATAAGCAAAAATAAAATGCAAAATAGGACTAATTTAAAGGGATTGAATCGAGACAACTTCGGGGCCTATAACATGGAATCAACTGGAACATGTGGATTTTCTTTTAAATGTGGTATATATTAACGTATTATTTTCCAAAAAAAAATCATATAAGTAGTATGTTTACAAGCTCAAAGATATATAATGTTATTATCACTCATAATTATTCTTTTCACTTATCACATTTATAAATTATTTCATAGACCCATAATGCTTATTATGATATGCACATCTATACATTATTTTGTATGCACTTGCTGCATGCACATTTTTACATTTTGTGTATACATTATATAATACACATGTTATTTTAACTACATTTTAAATATATGTACTATTTCACGTACATGGCATCATCTCACATTCAATATATACTCTTCACACATTATACTCTCTCTCTTGTATTACATATGTATTATGTCCCATACCGTACTACATATACCTCACCTTTTACTTCATACATACCCGATATATATTATGCATTTCGCTTATTCCATATATATATATATATATATTCCTCTGTGCCCATCTTAGTACATAAATCCTTTCATAAACGCCTATGCTATTTTCTTTCTATACTCTTTATACTTATTATGTACAAAAATACCTCCTATTCTC
>NW_025892561.1:0-1004 GCF_002878395.1 Capsicum annuum
CTTGAGGTTGGCACACAACCTTGGGGTTGACAAACACTCATAGAGTCTTCTCCGATATAATATTTGGGAGAAGGTCCATAATATCAAATATTCGATACCAACATTCAGTATTTCCACTGTCTCCAGTACTTCTAGTGTTTCCAAAGCACATTCATAACAAAAGACACAAATCAAGTACACATACGTGACAACAACTAAATATAAAGCAATAAAACAAACAAGTGAAATGATGCTTATGATAACCTGAGAATGATGATGCAAGGATCACAACCCTTAAAATGCGTATTGCCATAACCAATCTACATGATTTATTTCCACAATAAATCTATATGATATATTTCCACAACCAAAAACAATGTTTCAATTCCACAACCACTTGAGCCAATATCTGTTCACTATTTCTACTATCCATAAATTTTCTACATGATTCATGTGCCCAGAAATTATAAATATATCACAATAATCTAAAGTAACCACCATAGGCTTTTCTAGAAACACAATATAATTATTCATATGTATTCTATGCTACCAACATCACATAAGACCTCGCAAGGTCACACATATCAAATAATATCATAGATTTGATAATTTACATAACATCCAGGCCCCTGTATGTGCAGAACATATTAATAGATATATTTTATGATTAGTTCTCACCCTTAACATGCATTTTTGTATAAAATTAACTACCCAACCCAGTCTGAATTGTTAAGCCATAACCTACCTCTAATGATGAAACCGGTCTGCTACACTTTGAACCCACAACCTTAATTCTCATGAACAATCCTAAAATCAGCTAAAACCAAGAAATATAGAATCTATGTATCAAAATAAAGATAATGATACCATATTGCCTACTTTTTGTTTAGGGTCAAAATGGAACTCCAAACTGGGTTTTTATAAAAGAAGGACAAAATCAAAATTTTATTTCAAAATTGTGTTTTTTAATGCCTTTAGGAACCTTTAGTTGAAAACCCATGTCAAACTGAGTTAAAAATAACTCT
>NW_025892562.1:0-7205 GCF_002878395.1 Capsicum annuum
GGTTGGAAACCCTATTTTCTTGTCACTACTCTCTTTTCCAAACATTAACTTTTCATTCAAACAAGTTATTGCTATAATGTCACATTCCCTATGTTTGCAAGCACGAGAATTCAATCATAACAAAGAGAGTAATGATATAAGTGGATCAACACATCATAAATTCAAAAACCCATAGCAATAGAAAGTATACTACAACGTTTCCATAACCCTAAGAAATAAGCTTAGCTACTCATGAACCAAAACGAAATAACCATATGAATGTTCATCATACCCAAGATTAGAGGATGATCTTACTATCCACAAAATAGAGATAGCAAAAGAAGAAAACGTTTTTCTCTCACTCGCCCAGCTAAGCCTCCAGTTCTTGTTTCAAAATACTACAGTACGTGAATAATACATAAAAATTCAGCCATCAACCTTTTAATAACATCCTTCTCTAAAAAATTGCTACTGATTCCTCAACTATTTAAAACTATTGAGTTTGCCTAAGAAAAAGTTCCCATATATCGCATTCATTCCAAAAGCTGCTTTCCCTTTATGTGAAGTTTCCTTTGCTATCCACAAGTCTCCAAAGTGTCAAAATATTCCTCATTAGTACCTGAAAAACATGCTAATCACACAGGTTAGCTCACTTAACTAAAAATAGACTAAAAGTGCAAGAATTATGTATTTTATTCTCAAAACTTAGCTAAAACGTGGGTAAGTTATGGTGCTTAGACGTATAAATACGCCCAACATCACCACCCCACACTTAAAGATTTGTTTGTCCTCGAACAAAATTATGCATCCATGAAAATACCTAACTAAACTTCACAAGAGCAATAAAAAATTTTCCACAAGACATACACAACAATTATTAACAAAGAGTAGATTTCTGGATCATTACTAGAAACAACTCACCCTCCAACATAGACTCATTAAGTTGGTTAATTCATATACACAAGTTAAGCCAAGAAATCATATAAAACTACCCAACAATAATCAAACATGTGCGCTAAAACAAGAAAGTTACCCATAATTATTCTTTTTTTTTTGCATTCTTCAAACATATGGGTATAAGAATCAACTTGGTTGCTCTCACTCTCACAAAGAATTCTTAAATTACAATTGATGACCATATGCTTTCCCTTAGTGTAATGCTCCACCAATATTAGAATGCTAAGGTTAGGATCAAATAGGTCTTTTACGGGTTGTAATGTAGGCTAAACGGATGGGTAGGACTATTTTGGTCATAAATAGTGACTATGTTCCCTAAGCACTTTAATACACTACATTTCCCTTTAGACCAACTTTTAACAACCAATCTACCTTTCTTTCATCTACCAACCTCTCTTATTTTTACCCCATTTTATTACCTAATCAAAAACATTATGATGGGAGCATACAACTCTTTTTTTTGCATCAATTTCCTGTTACGCATCCCTATGATAGTCACCCTCCGCTTAGGCTACTTACCCTAGTCTAGGTGTACAATGTCCAAGAAAGGACCAGGGCACCACTCCCAATCATAATATTTTTATGTACCAATAACTAAAATTTGGGGCATCACCTTCACCTTTTTCCTTTTATTTTGCTACACTCTTAACTCAACTTGATTCTACAATTTAAAGTGCTTAGGAGCTTTTGCATCAAATTATGGTCTTAAAGAAAATGGATTAGACTACATAAGAGGTTGCCAAAGAAAATAGCTAAATACACAAGGGGTGTTCAACTAGGACAATGTACAAAGTAGGTAAAGAGAAGATAAAAATAAGGGTAGCCAAAGAAATGCCTAAATCATCTCCTAAACCCACAATCTTTATTTCGCTTCACACACACACTAGGTAAGTTCTAGCACCAGTCGTAACAAAGAATATACAATGACCTTACACACACATGGCACATGGTCAACTTAATTAGGAGCATTATAGACTCTTGACCCAACAGATAAATGAATTAAACCACAACCAATTATCATAGCACGAGTCACAACTTCGTGCCTAAATATTTCAACAGTAGTGATTTAGCACAAACTCATGTTATAATGCCATGCCGTCTAGAAGAATAATTTCATGGAACAATCTAACTAATACTCTATTTAAATGGTCTTCATCCATCTATAATTAAGAAAAGTGACTGATCACGACTAACTAACTACGACTAAAACAATTGTTGCAGAGAAACAATGTGTGTAAGTAGTAGGTAATATAGCAGACAAGGTAATCAAGGCGTACTTGTACCCTCAGCCCACACTAAGAAGGAACACACTTTCCTCAGTGTAAATAAATAAGCAAAAACCTGGTTAGTTGGAATCTTCCTCTATATCTGGGGTCATACCCCCTGCTTCAGAATTATCATCAGAGTCTTCATCACTGGAGTTTTTCTTCATATCAGAGTATAGCAGTCGATGATCATCGTTTGTCAGCACATCATAATCTAGAGGTTCTTCAAAATTTACCCCTACTCACACATGGCCCGAGCATGATCATTAAGCAGGTAGTCAGAGTCAAGCTGCCGAAGCTCTGCATCAGTAGGCACCCAAACCCCATTTATCATAGTGAACCTAGTCATGCCATAGAGATGGCACAAAAAACTCTCATCTCGATCATGTCTTTCAGCAGTGGTAAGGTTGATTCCTCGACTAGTTTTTGGATCTTTGATTTTCATGAGATCCACTTTCTTTGGGTTTTGTGGCAACTTATGGTCTGCTGGCTCCTCCTCAATGTGCTCTTTCCTTAAAATTGTAGTCAACAAGTTGCCGAAACTAAAGTGGGACTTGCTGTGCACCCTTGCTTTACACATTGATGCATGTATAACTGCACCAATGTTGATGGGCACATTCATCATTAGAGCATATGCCAAGAATACTCGATCAAGCGTGACCTTAATGTATTGTGTTCCAGGAATCAAGCAGGAATTGACTATTCTTAACCATATGTGAGCTTCTCTGTTCAAACAAGAATATGGGTAAGTATTGTGATGACCATTATCATTATAATGAGTCCACCGGGTCATAGACCTTGATCCACACAACGTATGTCTGATGGCTCTATAGGGAGGTTTGTTGTAGAGCTCCTTGAGTGGTGAGTGATCCACACTTGGAGTACCCAGGAAAGAATTGAAGAAATCAGCATTCAATTGCAAGACCTGCCCTTGAATCTTTACTTCATTTCCTGTAGTCCTTGGGGATCAGTTGGCATAAAAATCTTGAGTCAAATCAAGATTACACTCGCCCATGTCTCAGAAGATCAAGTCACGCTTTAGTTCTATAATCTTTGCAAGAATGCGAGGGCAGTTCTTTCCTAAACTTTCCTTCTGCATCACTTCTATGTGTACATATTTGTTCACTTTATTGTCTCTATACCATTCCTTCCCTTCCTCCTCTAGAACCCATTTGATCCTAAAAGTGGGTCAAGGCACTTGAGGAGAGGAGGAATCAACCTAGTCCTTTCTTGCCCTTTTTGTGATATGGATGCTTTCTCCTTTCCCTGTCGTACCTTTGGAGCCATGTTACTTGAGATTATAATAGGGTCATGTTAGTCTCAGTTCGTAAACTTTACTATAATCGACGAACAAAATAGTGATGGCACCACCCCACACTTATTTCATTTGCATAAACTAATTAAGTGAATGTTGTCGAGTACTCAGATTTTATCGACATACATTACATGGTATGTGCCAACAACATTATTAGTGTATTAACACTTTCAACCCCTCACTTTACATAGTAATTTCTCAGTTTGATATACAAAAATAGCACACAATGGGTCTGTAATCTTAATTATCACTTCCAATGTCATTTCATTTCAGCAATACAATCTTTGAACAAGACTACTACATAGCAATCTCATCATGCCATAGCATAGAAGCAACTTCACATTCTTATGCTTTTGGTTAACCATGCTCAATACATCGATGAATGAATCACTCATATAATCAAGCTTACAACTCCCAGAATCATGCGTTAAACTTCAATAGTTCAACTTCATAAAAAAAATTTGTACAGTGTGTACCAATCAATACATTCCAGAGTGAAATCAAGATTATCCACGAAAATCCTTTCACTCAATGAGATGTGTTTTACCAAATCACAGCAAACTAACCATAATCTTATCACCAAGAACTATTTCAAAATCCATTTAATCATTATGAGCCTAGCAATGAAACAACGAAGGGACATGAAATAACAAATTACTTGATGATAAATGCTTGATGAAACTTGAAGGTGAGCCTGCAAGATTAGATAAGAAAAGAGAAGGGCTTCGAGAGTGTGAAGGAGTTTGCACGGCGCTTAGGTCAAAGGAAAATGGATTGGGATTTAAGATTAGAGAATGTATATAAAGGTCGAGAAATGGGTTGGGCCGATCCATTCAAAAATGGATTATTTGGAAAAAATTACATATATAGGCGGCGCCCATGAAATCGCCTAAGAATAAGTAGGCGGCACCTAGCGTATCGTCTAAGTGCGGTAGTGAGCATAGGCAATAGTATAGGCGGTGCCTAAGCTATCGCCTATGTTTACATAGGCGGTGCCAAATGTATCTCCTAAGTAAGGCAGTGAGCATAGGCAATGGTAAAGGTGGCGCCTAACCTATCGTGTATGTTTACATAGGCGGTGCCTAACCTATGGCCTATATTAACACAGGCGGCACCTAACTTATCGCCTAAGTGAGCCAGTGAGCATAGACGATGGTATAGGCTGCACCCATATGCACCTATGTGATGCCTTGAAGTTGGAATGCACCCATACCAGTTGCTACATGCCTTCTTTCCTAATTTTCAAGTGAAATTAAATGCTACACTCAGAATTGTGTAAGTCATCAAAGACTTACCACCATTGATGTAGTTGATTTTCTCACCAAGTTTAAAACCAATTGCCTTCTTAATGCCTACAGTACCTACACTTATTCAGAACAAACAAACAAGATGATTAGAGGGATGGGTTGCCTCCCTTCAAGCATCTTATTTTCGGTCGTGGCTCGACTCTTCTTTTTGAATTTTCATTTATCAAAAACAAAATCCTAGTAAAACCATGGGTTGACTCCCATGTAGTGCTTGATTTATTATCGCGGCACCACACAGTTATCTCAATTACTCAGACTTCATTGAGATATATGGTGGCTATACATTTTATCGAGTCGGTGGGACCGATATATAGCTTCACTCTTTGTCCATTCACCTGAAAGACACTACCATCATCATTTTCTAACTTTACTACTCCAGATAAGTGGACTTTTTTGATTCTGAATGGACCAGACCATTTAGACTTCAACTTACATGGAAACATCTTTAGTCTGGATTTGAAAAGTAGTACCAAATTGACTTTCTAAAAGTTTTGTTGTATAATCCTCGATCATGGTACTTTTTCATCCTTTCCTTTTAAATATTTGCTCTTTCATATGCATTGATAGGAAATTCATCCATCTCGTTCAGCCGTCCCAATCTCATATTTATTGCATCATCCCAGTACAGGTTAAGCTGCTTTAGTACCCACATTGCTTTATGTTCTATGTCAATTGGCAAGTGACAAGCTTTGCCATAAAATAGTTGGTATAGTGACATGCCAGTTGGTGTATTGAACACGATCCTATATGCCCATAAGGCATCATCCATCTTCCTGGACCAATCTTTTCTACTGGCTTTCACAGTCTTAGCAAGGATCAACTTGATTACCCGGTTTGAGACCTCCACCTTCCCACTAGTTTGTGGGTGGAACGGTGCAGCTATCTTATGTTGCTTAACCCCATACTTTGCCAATACGGCTCTGAATAGCTTGTTGCAGAAATGTGATCCTCCATCATTTATGATGGTACGGGGTACCCCAAAACAAGAGAAGATATTTCTCTTTAAGGATGCCATAACACTCTTACCTTCATTATCAGCTAGAGTGACTGCTTCAACCTATTTGGATACGTAATCCACAGCAACTAAGATATATTCATCCCAAATGAGCTCACAAACGGGCCTATGATGTCAATACCCTAGATATCGAATAACTCTACTTTAAGAATTTTGGACATGGACATCTAATGGTGCTTTGAGATAGAACCTTGCCGCTGACACTGATCACATCTTCTTACAAAATCATAGGCATCCTTGATAAATGAAGGCCAATAGTAGCCACTTTGTAGTACTTTCTTGGCCGTCCGATCACCTGCATGGTGACCTCTAACTTGGGAAGCATTGCTTGAGTCTAGTATGCTAGACACCTCTACTTCTGGGATACACCACGTAATAATACCGTCAGCACATCGTTGGAAAAGATACGACTCATCCCAGAAGCAAAGCTTCACATCATGCATGAACTTTTTCCTTTGATGAAAGGAGAGATTCTAGGGAATCACTTCGCTTACCAAGTAGTTAGCGAAATCTACCTACCACGGTAAGTTTTCCACCATAGTTGCTAGAATTTTTTCATCGGGGAATGCATCATCAATCTCCGGGTCATTCTGCACTATGTGCTCACTCTTAAGTCTGGATAGATGATCAGCTACTTGGTTTTCACAACCTTTTCTATCCTTAACCTCGAAATTGAATTCTTGAAGCAGTAGCACCCACCTGATTAGCCTTGGCTTGGCATCCTTCTTTGCCATTAGATATCTCAGAGCCGCATGATCTGTATGAACCACTACCTTGGTCCCCAACAAGTAAGCACAGAACTTCTCAAAAGCATAAACAACCGCAAAAAGCTCTTGTTCAGTGACGGTATAGTTCTTCTGTGCTCCATTCAAGGCCTTGCTCGAGTAGTATATTGGATGAAAGAGATTTTCTATTTTTTAACCAAGTACAGCACCCAAGGCTACACCACTTGCATCATACATAATTTCAAATGGTAGAGACTAATCGGGTGCTACAATAATAGGTGCTTCAAATAGCTTTCCTTTGAGGCATTCAAATGCCTTCAAGCAATCTTCACCAAAGTAAAACTTTGCCTCCTTCTCTAAAATTTTGTATAATGGGTTTGCAATCTTGGAAAAGTCTTTAATAAACCTCCGATAAAAACCAACATGACCGAGAAAACTACGAACCCCTTTCACTGAAATTAGAGGTGGTAGTCTCTCGATAACTTCAATCTTTGCTCTATCAACTTCAATTCCTTTTTTAGAGATTTTATGCCCGAGAACAATGCCTTCCTTAAATTCCATGCATCGCTGCAAAGCCATATTCAGATTTGCCAAGCATGACTCAAATGACTCACCTACAACTGAAAAGTTATCCATAAACAC
>NW_025892563.1:0-2211 GCF_002878395.1 Capsicum annuum
GCCGTATTTATGTTATGTAATCTAGTTCTGTGCTTTACTATGAGTTTGTGTGGTATCTCGTGACTTGAGCCGGGGGTCTATCGGAAACAGCCTTTCTACTTCTTTAGAGGTAGAGGTATGGACTGCGTACATCTTACCCCCCCAGACCCCACTAGGTGGGAATACACTGGGTTTGTTGTTGTTGTTGAATTTGTATTGGATATGGAAGCTCTTCCAATTGTAGAAGGAAATACCCATCCTACAACTCTAAAAGGATGTAGGTTCCCACTTTTTCAATATCAATTTTGGGGTTTTCAAGCCATGAATAATATTGAGGTAATTTCTTTTCCTCCTACTTTTCTTTTATTCTCGCCACTTTTTTTTAGCACAACATCTTAGTGGTAGAAAATTCATATCTTATTGTAGAAATATCGAAATCATGAACTGTTTGATATTCCAGAAACTAGACTTCGAGATCTACAACGTATCAAAATTCAGCTTTAAATTCCTTCAATATAATTCTCGATGATTTTTTGAAGTTAGCCCTGAATTTTAACATGCTGAAAATTTCAGATCTGCACGTCTTTACTAAAACTTTCATATCTTGAAGTAGGAACGACGAAATTGCAAGCCACTTGATTCTTGTGAAACTAGACACAAATATTTACAACATATTCAAAATTCATAATTTAATACCTTCGAGATTATTTTAGGTATTATCCCAAAATTAGCATTAAGTTTTGATGCATCAACATTTTCAGATTTATGGGACGTCACCAAAAAATTATATCTCAATATGAGAGTATCAAAATTATGATCCGCTTAATTCTATAGATGTCATAAACATGCATATATAACATATCCAAAATTTGGATTTTAAAACTTCTCGGATGGTTCTTTATGATGTTTTTTAAGGCAATCTTATATGCTATCCGACAGAGGATTCCAGATTTGCGTCGCCTCACCAAATAATTTATATCTTGATGTGGGACCATCACCACGAAATAGCATTTTGATTGCTTCAAACTAGATTTTAAGGGCTTTATTCTAATCAAGGCATCTTGTCTCGATCCAAGTTGGTGATATACAACTTTTAAGATCGCAATACTCTGACAGGTAACATCCTTTCTATTTGTGTTTTTACTTTCTTTCTTGTTTTTTTTGTAGGGTTGGAGTCGATAGCGATATGTAGCAATCGGCTTAGCATGCGAGAGTTTAACTTTGCCTCCATACACTCTAAGATCGACCAATTTGGCTTCAAGATGGTGGTTATGCAACAATCGGCTTAGGGTGTGAGAGTTTAACTTCGCCTCCGTACACTCTAAGATAAACCTATAAATCGGGCCGGTTTGACTCGGCCCGAACAGGCCCAGCCCGACCCACCACACCAACCCCGCCCGATCAACCCAAGTAGGGTACTGGATCCCGGGCTGGGTTAATTTTTTTTGGGCCTGATTAATCCGACCCGAACTAAAACCGATCCAGGCCCGCCGGTTAACCGGCCCGGCCTGACCCGATTATGATTTTTTTTTTTAATGGAATTAGCATATGTTTATTGCTATATTACTAATTTACTATAAAGTAATATTAATATATTATATTAAGTAGCATATGCTTTATTTAAAGAAGAATATATATTTGTGTATATATTTTCTAAAGTACTATATATTTAACGTATACATATGTATATCTTTTATAAATTAGTATATAACTATATATATATATAGTGTGTGTGTGTATATATTATAGTATATATATTGTAGTATATTTTATTTAAAGTAGTATGTAGATGTTGAATGGTACGTATACATGTGTATATATCTTCTATAGACGTATACATTTAACGTATACATGTGTATATGTTTTACAAATTATTATATAACTATATATATATATATATAGTGTGTGTGTGTGTGTGTGTGTATTGTAGTATATATATTATAGTATATTTTATTTAAAGTAGTATGTATATACTGAATGGTACGTATACATGTGTATATATCTTCTATAGACGTATATATTTCACGTATACATGTTTATATGTTTTACAAATTAGTATATAACTATATATGTAGTGTGTGTATATATTGTAGTATATTTTATTTAAAGTAGTATGTATATATTAAATGGTATGTATATATGTGTATATATTTTCTAAAGTACTATATATTTAATGTATACATGTGTATATGTTTTATAAATTTGTATATAACTATATATATAGTGTGTGTG
>NW_025892564.1:0-4996 GCF_002878395.1 Capsicum annuum
ATTTAAAGTATTACATATACATAGAATAGAGTGTATATATGTGAATAGATCTTCTATAGACGTGTATATTTAACGTATACATGTGTATATGTTTTATAAATTAGTATATAACTATACAAATATATATTGTAATGTTTATATATTATAGTATATTTCATTTAAAGTATTACATATACATAGATTAGAGTGTATATATGTGAATAGATCTTCCATAGACGTGTATATTTAACGTATACATGTGTATATATATATAATTATATATATATATATATTGTAGTATATTTTATTTAAAATTTAAAGTTTAAAGTAGTACATATATATTTGGATGGAGCGTATATATGTGTAATTGTGTATATATTTTTTAAATTCTAATGTAGTATATACTATATATATAGTGTATATATATTGTTTAACGTATTTATAATGTATATAGGTGGGTATATATAATGTATATTGAAAAAAAGTTTTTATTTTATATTTTTGACTGGGTTTGACCGGTTTTTGAAACGGGTTTGACCGGGTTGGGTTAAGTGGGCCGGGTTAGGGTGGTTTTTGATTTTTTTTACTGTTGGGCCCGGCCCAACCCAGCCCACTTAGACCCCAACCCGGCCCCGGCCCGACCCTCAACCCGGTTAAATAACATTGGCCGGTTCCGGGTTGGCCCAGCCCGGCCCACTTGACACCCCTACTTAGAATATTAGATTATTAGATATCGTCATATTTTTTTTTATAACAACATTTTACTGAAGCTAGTAATTAAATTTTTTGCGGAATCGACTTCCTTAATCGAAAACTGAAAATTCTATTCAAACAAATCTGATATTATAAAACTGTTAATTCATTTGACCTCTCGAACTAGGCTTCTAAAGTATTACAACTACTTATAATCTAGATAGTAGTTACAATTTTTCAAAATAGAATAGCAATTTTACGAGTACCTAGATATAAGGAAATATGGGGTAGAATCTAGCTAGGGAGCATCAGCAGGAGATAATTAAGTTGTTTCCTATCTTTTTATTTAATAGGAAATAGGAATTGCGGACGAGGTCAGAGTAGGGGCGTCAAGTGGGCCGGCTAGCACCTAATCTGGCCTGGTTTGACCCGGTCCGGTAAGCCTTAGGGTTTTAGGGTTCCGGGTCCGAGGCCGGTTATTTTGTTAAAATGGGCCCCGCTAATCCGGCCCGGACCAAGCCCGGTCCAGACCCACCGGTTAACCGGCCCGGCCCAGCCCGGAAAAATTAAAAAAAAAAGAAGATATTTTGGATTTTGGGCCAAACTAGCCGTTGGCCCAACGGCTATATAGCCTTTTTTGGGTCCAAACGGCTAGTTTGAGCCCATTTATTAAAAAAAAAAAAAAACTTTAAAAAATATTTTTTAATCCCAAAAAAAAATTTATAAATACCCTACAACTTCAAATCATTTTTCACACAATTTTTCACTCTCTCAAATCTCATTCTCTCTCAAATCTCAATTCTCAAATATTCAATATATTTAATTTCTTAAAGTGTTCACTTTAATTTTTTAATTTTTCGTTTACAAAGTACGAGCGAAAGTTTCTAAAGTCGGAATCTTCAGATACTTTCAAAATTTGGTATTGTCGTTCCATCTCTTACGTCTAATGTTTATTTATTGTATTAATTGTTTAATATTTAATTTTAGTATATTTGTGTATTTTGAATATTTTTAGTTTAATTTAATTTATATTATGGATAAATTAAGAAACCTCGCTACTAAAGGTGTTAAAATTTTTTGTCCCGGAAGCGGTAGTGATAGTAAAAAGCGAATTACTAGCGGTAGAGGTAGTTCAAGTAGTAGATATACCCGTGTGCCTTCACCTCCGGTACCGCTTGGTACACCTTTTGAGGAAGAAATAGGTGTAGGTGCTCACGATATGGATTATGTAGAAGCTCAGGAAAATTACGGTATAGAAGAAGAAAATGAAGTAGATGCGGTTAATTTAGACGAAGATAATGAAAATATTGCTGAGACACCCGCAGTATGAGATGCTAACGTTAGATCTGAATCAGTTAATCTCCCTTCCCGTCCTCCCAGTGCCCCAAAACCTCGTAAAAGAACTAGTATTGCATGGCAATTTTTTGAACGTATATCAAATATTGAGGTGCAATGCAATATTTGTCAACAAATATATAAGCATAGAAGTGGAGGCAAGTAAGGGGTACGGGTACGTTAATGAGACATATAGCTGAAGATCACAAAAGAGAGTTAAATATTGCAAAAGGTGGTGGGGATGTTGGTGGGTCAACGCAAACTAGAATGGACCCAGCAACCGGTCACGTAGCGAAGAAGTATAATAAATTGAGGGACAGGGAAGAAATAGCTAAAATAGTAGCTGTGGGTTGTTTGCCTTTTAGTTTTCCTTCTTATGATGCTTTTATTCGTTATATACAAGCAATTTATAATCCTATGTTTAATGATATTCCTAGAACTACTTGCCGGTCTGATATTTTTAGACTCCATTCACAATATTGTTTTTATTTATCAACATTGTTAAAAAATATTCAATGTAGATTGTCCCTAACTTCTGATCTTGGTCGTGCTGTAAATAAAAATGATTATTTAACCGTTACTTGTCATTGGATGGATAGTAATTTCGTGATGCAAAAACGTATTCTTGCTTTTTTATATGATGAAGATCGTAAACATATTGGACAATTTATTGCTGATTCTATTGTTAAAATTGCCGGATATTATGGTATCGAAAATAAAATTTTATGTATTGCTTTTGATAATGCTTCTAACAACAAGACTGCTATAACAAAAATAAAATCTACGCTATCTCCGCCTTGCCTGAAATCTTTCATATTAAGTGTGCATGTCATATATATAATGTAATCGTAAAAGATGGTCTTGACTTTTTTGAGCTTTATATTGAAAAAATTCGTCTTGCTGTTGGTTTTATTCAAGGAAATAATCGTAGATCGAGAATTAGAGAATTTAAAGTTAAATGTCAAGAAAATGGACTTACACCGATTTTGATGCCTGAGGAAATTGATACTAGATGGAATTCTACGTATGAATTTTTAAAACCTTGTTATAAATATAGAATTCCTATTACACTAGCTTTTAACCAACATTGCGGTTCATTTGCTGATTCTGCTGATTGCATGCTACATAATTCTGATTGGGTTGAAATTAATGATCTTGTTAAGTTTTTAGAAAAATTTTATGTAGCTACGGTTGAATTTTTCGGTGCTTATTATCCTACTGTTTGTAATATTTTGGCATATATAGCCGATATTTTTTATTTGCTCAAAGAATATAAAAATAAAGAAGGTTATAAAGAAGCTGTTGGCGCCATGTTTACGAAATTTACAAAATATTTTTTCCCGATTCCCCTTATTTACTTGGTTGGTGCTATGCTAAATCCGTGCATGAAATATAATCATATGTGTCATTTTAGTACTCTTATTTATACTAACTTAGAAATAAATACTAACCATGATTCTGAACAAGTACAACCTGATTTGTGGACGGCTACGGCTGATGCAAAGGATTACATAGAAAAATTATATAATCACTATGCTGATTTATTTGATTTAGCCGTACCTACAAATATCACTCCAACTGTCGCTCCTCATCCTCCCGAGGAGCCATCATCTTCTAAAAGGCCGGCACATAGTGGTTTTTCTGATTCGTTTTATGATTTAAATTGTTGGAACAGTGTTGATGAGAGAACTTACACATCAACTTATCGGGAAGAGCTGAAATATTATCTTCGGACGGCACCAGAGGATCGCAGACGACGGATCAACACGTTGGATTGGTGGAGGAGTAATGAAACACAATATCCTGTGCTTTCAAGATTAGCTAGAGATATCTTGAATGTTCCAATGTCAACCGTTGCATCAGAGAACGCCTTTAGTCAGGGACGACAGCAGCTTGGAGACAACCGACACTCATTGGGAAGCAATGCAATGAATGTTCTAATTTGCCTCAGAGATTGGATTAGAGTGGAAAAAAGAAACCAAGTAATGGAACCGGAGCCGAGTGACGAGCTGAAACTTGAAGAAATTATGACTTCACGGGAGAACTCAGCAGAATCAAGTCCAATGCATGGTTTTGCCCCCGTTGACTTTGACTATCCTATGCAAGTTCCCATTAATATTAACATGAATGAGTTGGAAAAAATGATGCATAATTTATAAATTTTTCATTCATGTAAATTATAAATTTTGGATCATTTTGCAATCAATGAAATTCCCCAAATTCATTCACTCCTTAGTCCTTGTTATTTATTTTTTTTCATTTAATGATTTAAAATTTTAAATTGAATTTCTAGTTTTCTACTTTAAATTAAAAACTTACTTCTAATATATTATTAATTTACTACCAAATATTATTAATTTATTATATTAAGTAGCATATGTTTTGTATATTTGTGCATATATCTTCTATAGAAGTGTATATTTAACGTATACATGTGTATATGTTTTATAAATTAGTATATAAATATATCTATATATATTATTAGTAGTAGTATATATACATTGAATGGTGCGTATACATAGAATAGAGTGTATATATGTGAATAGATCTTCTATAGATGTGTATATTTAATGTATACATGTGTATATGTTTTATAAATTCGTGTATAACTATACAAATATATATTGTAATGTATATATATTATAGTATATTTCATTTAAAGTATTACATACATAGAATAGAGTGTATATATGTGAATGGATCTTCTATAGACGTGTATATTTAACGTATACATGTGTATATATTTTATAAATTAGTATATAACTATAAAAATATATATTGTAATGTATATATATTGTAGTATATCTCCTTTAAAGTATTACATATACATAGAATAGAGTGTATATATGTGAATAGATCTTCTATAGACGTGTATATTTAACGTATACATGTGTATATATTTCATAAATTAGTATATAACTATACAAATATATATTGTAATGTATATATATTATAGTATATTTGATTTAAAGTATTACATATACATAGA
>NW_025892565.1:0-4527 GCF_002878395.1 Capsicum annuum
CTCGGGGGAGGATTTCACAAAAATAAGTCTTTTTTAAAAAGACTTACATATAGTGGGTTGAAAGTTATTGACTTTTTCCTAACCAAAGATACGTAACAACTCTTCTATTGTTTGTTTGTTTTTTCTCAATCTTAAAGATGCAAGTTCTCAAAGATTGATGATACTCCAAATCCGCTCCCTCCGTAAACTATATTGAAGAGGCACTATTCCGAGAAAGCTTATTACACATTCAGCCAATAAACATCCAGCGTCTCCGGACCATCGAAACTACAATGTTCCAGAGAAACTTAACAGTTGGAGGGTACAAGCATAAACAATGATACAATGAGAGAGCAATCTATTTTATAAGGGGGCACTACTTTGCTCGATGCACTCATTTTAACAACGGATTAAGAACTCCAAAAACCTTCACAAATATATTGGTCTGCTTATTTCTTTGCATCCTGCCAGGGTGCTGATGTTTCCATTGGTTAATAACTCAAGAGAAGAATTCAACTTCCCCTGTTGAGTTCGACTTTAGTGGGGATTACTACCATTATGCACTTGTGATGTTGAGGCAGGGGGAGGAAGCACAACATGAAGCTTTGGCTTGTTCTTGTTAGTCGAATTAACTTGTGCGAAACAAAATGGCACGAAAGCAACTATCGTTAATTGGACTAAGTAAGTTCTCTACACATGCTTCTTTATGATATATTTGAAACTTTATATGAATAAATGATACTATTTTTCATCTTTTCGTACTTTTTTGTTCCAAGAACACTGTTACTACTTTGGCTCCAATTTAAATTAAAAAGAGGTTGTCAATAGGTTCATCTGAACATGACGATTGACACCCAGCCAATCAAACTCCACACTACAAACTTCTAATAATGTTCCACCCACCATTTGTTACGTTTATGTCCAAAAAAGGAGTAGAGAAAAGGAAACAAAAGAAGAAACTGTCAGTTATATGTTAACTATGGTCTGGACAAGTAACTGAACTTGAGGAGCGTCACAACTTCTGGAGGGTAAGAAGTTTGATTCAGTTGGCATTGTCAAATACTTATCGCAGCATCGGCAGAATCATTTTTCGTTGACACATTCAAAACGAACTCATGGTGCAATCACCTCGAGTTTCCCAAACCAGGAGGTGCTACCACCAACTGCAATAACTTGTGATTTCCTCGCTTTGAAATATGTTCAATACTGAGCATAGAAGATGTCACACAGAAGACTTCTCATGTATCCTGGGTTCTTCAGGTGGTTGGTAACTTTCAAGGTACTAAATCTTCTGCAAAACACTGTTGAATGGCTCTTGTAAAAATTGCAGAGGAATGAAGATCACTTCCTGTTTGCAGTAAAGGTTGGGAGTACAATTAGTCAGACATGTCACTGGTGGGAAAAGAGTTACCCTATTGTAGAAACTTCAGACAACAGAGACATTCGAAAAAAGCTAGAATAAGTACATGTCTTGGAATTGTATCTTAGCATAGAAGAGGTCATACAGAAAACTTCCATACTTCCAAGGTACTAAATCTTCTGCAGAACACCGTTGACTGGCTCTTGTAAATATTGCATAGAAATGAAGACGGGTGGTTGGATGTAGAATTAGTCGACACATCAGTGGGAATTTAACCTGGGCGGGTGGTGCAGCGCTGCGGATTCACTTGTCATAAGAAAAAATATAATTGTTATTTACCGCTATTTTCAATTTGTAAGTTTCCATAGCACAGAATATGTCAAAAATAAGGACGTAGAGTAGAAAAGATGTCATAATTTGAATCGGGCTCAAAGTTTTGTTCTATCCGCAGAAGCAGTAGCAATGAAACTTCGGATTAGAGTTGTTCCGACATATATATCAGACAACTGCACTATTACAAGGAAACTAATTATTACATCTTTCCTGAAACATCAGATCAATGTTATTTATACAGGATACTTCATATTTTCACCTGGCTCAGGGAAATTTTTTTGTAAAAACTCTGACGTTCTTACAGCTTGGAAATCAGGTGGAAGCAAAGGCACTTCATCTAACTTTAAAGGGGATTGGTATCCTGTACTAAGCAATGGATTAATCGAAACCCAAACAGCTTTAGAGAATAGTGAAGTAGTGGCATATCCACTCACAGTAGAATCCATCGGAATCAACTCATCTGCTTGTAGCCTAGAGTTTCCACCAGCTTTATGTTGGTTACCAAGAAACCACCAGGGGGGAAACAAATGTGTACGATAGGGCTACCAAATAAAATTGAAATATTCAGAAGCAGATGCTTACACCAGGACAGTCAGTGTGTGTGGCCAATATCTTGCTACCCTGAGCCACTTCACTGATTCATTTCACCTGAAATCATATTACAGAATGCCAGTTGATTTATTAACGCAGATTATTGTCTTTCCATGAGTTCTTCTGCAATTTATATTTTTAAGCAACACAGCTCTAGCATTCTCATTGTTATAGTATGACCAACTGGTTACCATTTATAAAACAAAACATTATCCTTTAATAGTGTGCACTTAACAATTCTATGACATATCCGTTAAGACACCCGTTTGTTGAATAAGAGAATGTAAGAACTCCTAGAGAAATAACTGCAGAAGGAAATATACATGATCTTCTTCGGAAGCAGATAGGTCGTAGCGCTAAAGGGATTTCAAACATACCTTTGACATCCAACCAATTTAACACAATGTACACCAAAAAACTTTGTAACCAAGGAGCTTCGGTACTGAAAACAATAACCAAACACTTACAATAGTCGGCTAATCGGCAAACAATGAGGGTTCCACATGGCTAACTTCACCTCACCAACCACGGCTACTTTATCCACAACAACCAGTTTAACGCAATGTAACATAGATGTACAAAGATTTCCAGAATTGTTACCAGAAGGATGCATTAATTGCAGATATGTAGACCAACACAAAATTGTAGTCCATGATATTCTCAGGTTCCCAAAACTGACAATGTATATGAATTTGTATGAGAACCGTGAGAATAAAGTCGGTCATTCTATGAATATAAAGACACCAATAAAAAGAATTGGACAAAGATTGTATCACCTTATAAGCTCTTTATTCCAAGGTCGACGCAATTGAAAGACAAAGTTTAGTTTGATGTCTTTAAATGTGGTAGTTTCATCGGCCCCTTGTGTCTGGTTTATACATTGAGTAATAGAACATAAGAACTCATAAAGAAATAAATTTCCAAGTAAGTATAGATGATCTTCTTTGGAACCAGATAATTTATAGCCCTAAAGGGATATCAAACATACCTTTGACTTCCAACCAGTTTAATACAATGTAAACCCAAAAACTATGTAACCGAGGAGCTTTGGTACTGAAAACAATAACCAAACACTTACAATAGTAGGTTAATCGGCAAACAATGAGGCTTCCACATGGCTAACTTCACTTCACACAACCACGACAATTTTATCCACGACAACCAGTTGCCCGAGATTTTGTTTGTCCATAGTTAACACTTCCTCGTGACTGTAAGTTTTGTCTAAGATGCACATGAAGTCATTGACCTAAAAAAAAAATATTACTACATTTAGAAAGTTGTTAGCTTTAGCCATTAACAGCTCATATTGTGAAAAAGGCTTTCATATTTTATCTCGGGAGCCCAAATTAAAGAACTAACTTCTGAATCAGGTAAAGAAGCTTTGATGGAACGGACGAGGAACACATAAGGTGTTGGGACTGTTAGATACCATTCCAGTTGCTCGTGAATTTGTTTCTCCATAGTTAACACTTGCTCGTGACTGTAAGTTTTGTCCGAGATGCACACGAAGTCATTGAGCTGAAAAAACAAATTACAACATTTAGAAAGCTGTTAGATTTAGACATTAACAGCTCATTTGGTGAAAGAGGCTTTCATATTTTACCTCGGGAGCCCAAGTTTCTTCATATTTAGAGGATATAAGCATGGAACTAATGCCCACCAACTGCAGTTCCCTTCTTGATGCAGTCTCCACAGCGAGGTAGCGATCAACAATGTAGATTGTGAGGTAAAGAGTTTCTGGATTAAGCTCAAACTTGTGGTAGGCTGTGAATCAATTAGTCATCAACTTTTGTCTCACTCTGCAAAGAACCACAAAAAATCGAGTTGATCATAGATATTGCTAGTATACAAGAAACGAAAATAAAGCTCAAGTTCAAGACAATAAATACCTCAGCTAGTTTGTAGAAGCTGTAAATGTCTTCAACATATTCCAAAACTGCCAATTCATAGTTCACATCTGCAGCATCAATGTCCACAATCTGCTCCTTTGACTTCTTACTCAGACCACATGCAGCCTTTATAAAGTTAAAAAAAACATCATACATTCCTCTAGTTGTATAACTGACAATTATGTAAAACAGAAAACAAAAGGAACAATCCACTATAAAGGCTGTAATATTAACAAAAGGGACATCATATCGAATGGCTTAAGGTTGAAATTTCCAAGACATGATTCAGAAGAAAAAGAAGCTTGACATGTGACATGACAGCTCATGCGAGTATTAGCTCATCTTCAGTCAAGCGCACGTTACATGAAGGTTTTT
>NW_025892566.1:0-2709 GCF_002878395.1 Capsicum annuum
TGCAATAAAGTAGAAAGTACCATTCACGCACATATTCAAACACTCCAACAAATCGTTATTCCTAA
Organism: Capsicum annuum; assembly: GCF_002878395.1. Classification (NCBI taxonomy): domain Eukaryota; kingdom Viridiplantae; phylum Streptophyta; class Magnoliopsida; order Solanales; family Solanaceae; genus Capsicum; species Capsicum annuum. The sequence continues at coordinate 66 of NW_025892566.1, forward strand.
ATTTTCCTACCCGGCCTACGTTTGCCTACCAAGTTCAATGTATCACAATTCTATCATGTTCAACATTATCAATACATCAAAATTAATTAATATTCATTTTCCTCCATTTTTAATCCCCACCCTAATTCATTCTCAACTACGTAATTAACCCATTTCAATACACAATCCACCAATCGAGAATAACAAAAATTCACCAATCATGCTTAGCACATCACATACCCAAATGTCACCAACAGCTCACATCAACAAACAAACCACGGTATCGAATCACACGCAATCACAATCACATAAGAATTAAATGAAAGAGAAGAAAGAATTGGACCTTAAATTTGAAGCTTTCAAACTCAATGTTATTCGAATAAAGAGAGTCCGCACCCGGAAACCTCGATCCGAACCTTAACACCAACAATCCAACTCGACAAATAATGACCCGTTCACCATCACTTTTCACGTCGTTACTGTTTACTGGTACTGTTCATCGGTTACTGTTCACCGATGCCCTTTTTTTTGTTGTTGTTGTTGTTGTTCTTGTGAGGAAGATTATTTTGTGATTGTTGTTATTGTGGAGAAGATGATGATCAAAGAATGAGCCCCCTTTTTCCCTCTTAGAATTTTTCTTTTATAATGGGCATGGATTTGTTATGATGTGGGAATTTTGGTGGGTCCCCCATATATTATTTCTTTGTGGACAAAAAAAAGGAGGGGGGGATCACATGGGTAATTAGGGTGGTGATGGTGATGTGTCATTTTTAATAGGGAGGGGTTGTTAGAATAAGATAAAATTAGTTAGGAATTGTTATTTTTTTGTGAGGGCACACACTAAGACGAGGGTAAAATGGTAAGAATGCTTTCGGGGAGGGACAAAATTATGTGTCTACATCATGCCCCTCTTTGCAGGTAAACACAAAGTGTTTTCATATAAAGAAATAGACAACGAGACAGAATTTTGATCCGACCATTATTCACAGGGAAGAAACAAAAGGAAGAAGGACGACCGAGTTGGAGAGTCGAGTGAGGTCCCGTCGAGGCTCCGGTCCACGGCTCTGTCATTACATCAAAAATGAAAATTACAAGTTAAAACATAAATGAAATTACAAAAATCCTATCTATACAGCTTCTGTTGGACTCCTGACTTAAGTTTCATCACCCTATTCTTCAGGCGGGCTCCTGACTTGCAATTTCTTCAACTTGTTGCTTGGTTTTCCAATGCTTCACCTCATTGCTTAACTTTCAATTTTTTCACCTTGTTCTTCAGGCGGGCTCTTGACTTGCTATTTTTCAATCCGTTAACTTTCATCTTTTCACCTTGTTGCTTTGTTTTCAACTTATTCAGCTTGTTGCTTGACTTTTCATTTATTCGCCCTCTTCTTCAGGCGGGTGCCTGAAATCACATCAAAACTAAAAGAAAATTATCCCAAACAAGAATTATTATAAAGAGAAATTTCGTTTGTCAGAAAAGTAAAGTTCAAAAAAAAGAATTAAATTTTTGCCCCAGTTTATTATCAGAAGACTTTTGGGAAAGTCACATCATACCTACTTGCATGTTGTAGTGATGAATCAAGACTCTGACCAAGAAATGCATCTCTTGAGAGTAAAATTGAATAACCAAGCCTAGGAAGTGCCTCTCCTAAGAATTAAAGTGAGGAATTCTAACTAGAAAGTGCGTCTTCTAGAGATACAAGTTTTAGTTAAAAAGTGTGTCACCTAACAAATGAAAACTAGCAAGAAAGTGCGTCTCCAAAGGATTAAGTGCAATAACTTGACTAGAAAGTGCATTTTCTAGAAATTAAGGGGACTGCTAGGAAGTGCATTACCCAAAAGCAAATTTCAAATTACCCAATCAAAGAAATGTATCTCCTTACCAATGTTGCTTGAATTATCAAAACAAGGAAGTGCATCTCCTTACCAATGCAGCTTGAATTACCAAACCAAGGAAGTGCGTCTCCTTACCAATGCCGCTTGAATTACTCAAACAAAAAAGTGCGTCTCCTCACAAATATTTCTTGAATTAACCAAACAAGGAAGTGCATCTCCTTACAAATGTTGCTTGAATTGCCCAACCAAGGAAGTGTGTCTCCAATATTGCTTGAATTACCAAAACAAAAAAGTGTGTCTCCTTTGGAAATGCGTCTCCTTATGATAGCGCTTGAATTACCAAAATAAGGAAGTGTAATATTGCTTGAATTGTCCAAACAAGGAAGTGTGTCCCCTTACAAATGTTGCTGGAATTACCCAAACAAGAAAGTGTGTCTCATTACAAATATTGTTGGAATTACCCGACTAAGGAAGTGCGTCTCCTTACAAATGTTAATTGAATTACCAAACAAGGAAGTGTGTCTGCTTACAAATGTTGCTTGAATTATCAAACAAGGAAGTGCATCTCCTTACAAATGTTGCTTGAATTTCCCACACAAGGAAGTGTGTCTCCTTACAAATATTGCTGGAATTACACGAACAAGGAAGTGCGTCTCCTTACAAATGCCGATCGAATTACCAAACAATAAAGTGTGTCTCCTTATGATAGCGCTTGAATTACCAAAATAAGGAAGTTTGTCTCCTTACAAATATTGCTTGAATTGTCCAAACAAGGAAGTACGTCCCCTTACAAATGTTGCTGGAATTACCCAAACAAGAAAGTGCGTCT
>NW_025892567.1:0-9364 GCF_002878395.1 Capsicum annuum
ATATATACTGATCGAATTTATTGTTATTGGGTGTTGATTAAATGTGGCTCCCTTTGTGGATCGATGATTTGGGCACTACTTTGCTCGTGTTATGTTGTTTGTTCGAAACCTGCCACCTACAATTCAACAAATATATATATATATATGTTGTGTGAGTATTTAAATTCTAGAAACAAGATAATAAATTGCCATATATATATTTCCAACTATAGTAATACATCAAACTCGCAAACTTCTGTCTGCGGTTTCAGCAAAACTAATTAATTAAAAAGAAAAAAAAAATCTTAATTCTTACAAAACATCAGCAAAAGGGAGAAACAATTTAGGAAGAGATAATGTCTCTCACGTTTTTAAAATTAAAAAAGAATTGAAATTTCAGTTCTTGGTGTTCATGCTCTTATTGACATTATCTTTTATAGCTTCTGTAGACTCTTCAGCTTTGCCCTTGACAGTATCTTTGATTTTGAGTGTAGAGTCTTTAACTGTTTCCCATGTTTGTTGTGCTGTGGTTTTTGCTTTACCAGCAATGTCTTGTGCTGTGTCCGCAACCTTATCCCCCATTGCTTTTGTCTTGCGTATTGCCTTCAAAAACATACATTATGTGTTGGTAACATATATATATAGTCAATCGAGATCAATCAAAGTTATACACACTAACAGTATAAGAAAATATAGTACAACTTGATATTGTGATTGCATGTCACTAGCTGATTGATTGATAATTTAGAATAAACGCCAAGTAATATAATAGTACTATGATATAATTAACAGATTTAATGGCTAGCGCACCAAGGTCTTAACCTAACTCAAATGGAAAGGCCTAGCCGATCTGAGAAGGGTAAAATTTAGTCATGTATCTGAATTTAAAGTTCATGTTACTTAATCACGATTAATTAATATGTATTTTACTTAATTTAATTACATAATCATGATAAAGAATATTAATTTGATGCATACACTGGGTGCGTGTAAGTTTTTACCTCTAGAAGTGTTAAATAGATGTTCATGAGGTGATTTCATCAAAAAAGGAAAGAGCGAAATAATGATTTTTTTAGATTTTTATAAGGGGAAAATCATTCGCTTAGTGAGAGTTTTTTTATGGATGTTGGATGACATACGACCAATAGATATATAAGAGTTCAAAATTAAAGTAAGTCCTTATGATTTGATCTTCGGCTACTACTTTAATTTTTTATGGTGAAGGTTTGAGAGGTTGGAAAAACAACCTATGACATCGAAAAATTATGTTTTTTCTGTAAATTATAGAGAAATGATAAAGTACATGTTTATCATAATCAGGAGTAAGATGAAAACAATAAGACATTTAATGTATGTGTCACCTACCTCATCAGCAACAGAAGCAGTCTCATTTTTCACTTCTTGGCTGGCTCTTTTGGCAGTATCAGCACCCTGTTTCATTGCATCTGCACCCTTTTGTACTGTGCTACGAGCCTCATCTTTAAAGGCCGTCGCCAAGTGTCGATTTGTTATTCGCTGCGAAAGTCTCTCTCAGATTTAGCTTCGTAAACATTCGATAAATATATTGTAAATAGTACGTGCGCATGGGGAGATGTTGACACCACAACAAAGAAAATATCAATAAAACAGTATACTGCACCAAGTATCCAACCTTGGCGTGGACAGGAACAGCTGTCAACACGGGTCGGTCCAGGTCATGATGGGCCAAAAAATATCAAGCCCACACCACTACTTTATGCGACTGCGGGCCTTACGGGTCAGCCCACTTTTTAAAAAATAATATTTTATCATTTAATTTTAGAATGTTAATAAACATAAATATTATCAGACAATATTACATAGTGTTAATACTTGTTAATCAAGTCTCCAACACCCCCAAAAAGTACTCCTAATAGGGAAATTAAATAACTTTTGATATGATATCCTTCGAACCAAATAAAAATACTAATAAGCAATCTAAATAGTTGCATATATTTGACTTACGGGCCGGCTCACGGGCTAGCCCAATCCACATTACTCAAGCCTCACGGGCTTATTCGGGTCAAGCTAAAAAGCCTTGTTCTTAAATGGACTGCAAAAATCAAAGCCAAACTCCATCAATGGGCCTGGCCCATATTGACGGCTCTACGGACAGGCAAGGATTGCTCGCCAAAAACGTAAAACTTGAGAACTTTGATAAACTTGATTCTGACCCACATACAATTTAATTGTCACAATAGATCGATCGACATTACAACAACAATAACAAATCTAATATATTCCCACAAAGATCGATCGACATTACTTGCACAAAATATTACGTACACCGCTGGAAACTAAAGTAACAAATGACATTCATGAAAAGGATGTATCACTAGAGGAATATAATTCCAACATTCTTTTGCATTGCTGCCAAATAAAAATAAAAGTAAGACATTTAAATTTCAATTTAGATCATGTAAATTACGAGTATATTGAAAGTAAAAAGGAAAAGAAAATAATCACCTTGACTGGTCTGAATGCTCCACTAACAAAAAATCTATTAAGAGTAGATGCAAATCCCATGCTTGCCATATCTGTCTTACTTGAATTATTATTATTATTATTATTATTTGTTTCTTGAAATTTATTTGCTTATTCTCTTTTTAGCAAGTATAATTTTAGAATAGGGATTATAAATAGGGGAAGAATTTGCCAATTTTTTCTCTGTTTTAATGGTTGACAGAAATTCACTTGGGATTTGAGGTAATTTCATTGTATTTTTTCCCCAGTTTAAGCTTAATCATCACTAATTAAGAACTTACAAAGAGCAATACACGGATCACTCTATTTCAACGCCACTAATCTTTTTATTGGAAATTAACCATAAGTAAATAAATAAAATAAACGCTTAAAATAATTTATTTGTATTTACTTAACGGTGGTATGAATTCGAATGCATTTGTATTCTCTTACAATAAAGTCTTAAAATCGTAAATGGGGTTTGGCTCCGCTCCATTAGTTTTGCTTAGGTAATTATCATACACTTTTCGATGGATGACATGCGGACCGATAAACATGAAAGATTGAGATTGTTTTCTAGCTTTTTTTTTTTTTAAGTGTATTCTTTAATAATGTAATCTTAAAAACGATAGATCAATTTTTAAATTTATTTTTATAGTATATAGATATTGTTAATGATAGTATTAAAAGATATGAAACCAATTCTTGAGCATTTCTAATATTACAGAATCAATTCTTTTGACAATTCTTTTTGATGGCATTATTATTACTTTCTAATTGTATTATTAAAAAGGAAAGAATGCTTCATTCTCTCTCTAGAATGAAGACAAAGTTGGGAGGAAAAAATAATTTTCACCCTTTTAATTATGTTTATTAAGTTTATGGAACTTAACTTGAATTAATTTTATGTGAAGAAAATAACTAATCAATGTTATAAATTGATAATAAAAATAAAAAACAATTCACTCTATGCATATTTTGTCTTACTCAAATTTATACTCCATAGTTGGTGAGAGAATTCACAACTAATACTATAATTTTTTTTTAAATGTATCAAACTATCAACCACAAAAAATTTAAGTGTGTGCCCCCCCCCCCCCCCCCCCCCCCCCCCACACACAAAAAAAAAAGTTAAAAATCGATCCCATGCCTTTTAAAAGTAATTACCATTAATAACGAATACACCAAGAATAGAAAATAAGCTAGAAAGTAATTTCAATATTTCATATTTATCAGTCCACATGTCATCCATCGAAAGGTGTATTGATACTTACTTAAGTATAAACTAATTAACTTGTATTATAACAACATCCTGGAGATGGACTAACTTGGACTATGCATAAAATAACCCTCACCAAATATATATAGATGTATTTACGTGATTTATGTTTTTCATGGTTGAATTCGAAACACTATTCAAGAAATCATTTTGCATCAACAAACAAATTGATTGATAAATACATTTCCAATGCAATAAATCTAGAATCTCCATTGATTCGATTTTGTCTTTCTTTTTTTTAAAGTAATTTATTCTGTCAATTATTAGTTCCCTAGTTTTAGAATTCTACTCATATCACTGTAAGCACAAAGTGGTGCTGGAAAGATGTTTATTAATGAAGCAGAAAGCATATTAAATAGAGTTACAGATGTCCTAAACTAACTAAACTAGATCAGTCCTAAATAAATAAAATTGCTGAAACATATATTGTGATTACACATCTAATTAGTAACTAACTTGACACGGGATGTGTCAATACGCTCACTCAAGTTACGCGGTGAGTCACTAAGCCTAACTTGAAAAAATTCTTCTCAAAAGCCAGTTTAGGCAGTGCCTTGGTGAGAGTGTCAGCGATTTGATCGGCAGCATGGACGTGAACAACTCAAACCTTTTTTATGTCGACATGGTAGCGAACAAAGTGAAAATCCACTGCAGCATGCTTCACTTTGCTACGGAGGACTGGATTTTTACTCAGGAATGTGGCTCCAAGATTGTCACAATAAATGGTAGGCATCTGATGTATTGGAACGCACAACTCAATGAGAAGATCGGTAACCCATAGGGTTTCAGAAAGGGCATTAGCCACTGCCCTATATTCAGACTCAGTGGAGGAGCGAGAGACGATATTTTGCTTCTTTGAGGACCAGCTAATCGGATTGTGACCAAGGAACAGGATATACCCAGATGTGGAAACTCTGTCAGCAATGTCCCCACCCTAATCTGCATCAGAGTACACGTGCAGGTTGAAGTCCTCAATGGGGATTACACGTAGGCCTAGTTGGATGGTGCCATGCAGGTAACGAAGAACACGTTTCACTGTTTTCCAATGGAGATTTGATGGTGCTTGCATAAATTGGGACAACTTATTTACTGCATATGCAATGTTCGGTCTAGTGAAAGATAGGTATTGAAGCCTTCCTAAGACTCGATGATAGCGTGTTGCATCAGTCAAGTAAGTACCATCAGATAGTGTGATTAGCTCAGATACACTCATTGGTGTGTGGACATTTTTGTAGTCGGTCATTAATTCATCATTCAGGATCTCATTCACATAGTTTGCTTGGGTGAGGATTAAACCGTCAGAGCTGCGTATTACTTCAACACCAAGAAAGTAGTGAAGATTACCCAAATCTTTAATAGAAAACTGAGAAGCAAGGGAAGCAATAACCTGATCGACATGGAAAGTGTTGCTCCGTGTAACAATGATGTCATCCACATAGACAAGGACAAACATTGTGTCACCTAGACCCTGCCTTATGAGTAGTGAGGCATCCGATTTTGTCTTACTAAATCCTATGGATGAAAGATAACCCGTGAGGGCATTGTACCATGCCCGAGGGGCTTGTTTCAAGCCATAGATTGTCTTGCGTAATCCACATATGTGAGTGGATTTGTCATCACTAGTGAAGCCCAGAGGTTGAGCCATATACACCTCCTCGTCTAGATTGTCCTGGAGAAATGCATTGTTGACATCAAGCTGGCGGAGATTCCAGTTATGACGAAGTGCCACATAAAGGATTATTCTGACTGTGGTAGGCTTGACGACTAGGGTGAAAGTCACGTGAAAGTCAATGCTTGGCCTTTGAGTGAAGCCTTTCGCAACTAGTCGTGTTTTATATCTATCAATGGACCCATCTGCTATCCTTTTTATCCTGAAAAGCCACTTGCAAGAAACTATATTTTTGGTTGGGTTTGGTGGAACAAGTTCCCAAGTCTGATTTTTAATTAAAGCATCAAGTTCCTGTTTCATCGCTTCACGCCGCTCGGGATATTTTTGTGCTTGTTTAACAGTGACGGGTGTGGTGGTGGGGTTCAATTTAGCAAAGTAATCAAAAATTTATTTGGGTTTGGTGATATTATTTTGGGAGCGAGTGACAACACAGGTAGGGGGAGACGGACAGTGAGGTGATGAGGGAGCGTATTCTGACTCGGGGAAAGGGCAAGTTGGCTGAGGAGTCACTTGAGTAGGTGGTGTAGTTTTCCTGTGTTGATAAACAAGGAGAGGAGGTGGACTGCTATGTGTGTTTGTGGGGATAGGTGTTGGTGAACTTGTAGTAGGATGTGGTGGTGGGGGACCCAGGTCAGTAGTTTGAAAAGAGGAGTCCGGTATAGTAGCAATTGAAAAAGGTGAGAGAGATAGAGATTTACCTGAAGAAGTTGCAGGAGCTGAATCTACACCCACCACTGATGCACTGTCTGAGGAGGATTGTGAGTGTGAGTTGGTCTGGGCTTTTTCCTAAACGGATATGGATGGGGAGTTCGCAATTTTGCGAACATGTACTTCTAAGGGAGGAGGTAAATCTGAAAGTGGGGGAAGTTGGATGTAGGCTGTGAAGACTCTAAAGTTGTGATATTCTCCCAGTTCAGATAGATGAGTTAAGTGTAACATTGGAGAATACAGTTTTAGAAGGAAAAACATTCTCAATAAATTGCACATCTCGGGATAAATATACCTTTGAAGCTATTGGATCAAAACACTGGTGACAGTGATGGGATAAGGAAAATCCAAGATAGACACACGGGGTGGATTTAGGTTCAAGTTTATTTTTGGAGTATGGTTTGAGCCAAGGATAGCATAAACAACCAAAAATCTGCAGGGAGCTATAATCCGGTGATTTACCCAGTAATTGTTGGAATGGGGATTGATTATCCAATTGAGAGGTGGGTAGACGGTTGATGAGGTAGACAGTATGATGACACGCAAAAGACCAAAATTAAGGTGGAAGGGCCGCTTCGTGTAAGAGAGTTCTTGCAGTTTCAACAATATGACGATGTCGTCGTTCTGGAAGGGCAACACGTTGAGGCGTATAGGGTGGCGTTGAGAGGTGTTCAATGCCATGAATCGAGAGATAAGGGTCAAGACCTTTATACTCTCCTCCACCATCAGTATAAAGTGACATAATTTTGGTGTCAAAATGTTTTTCCATCATAGGATGGAATTTTTGAAAGGTCTCTTTGACTTCACTTTTAGTCTTTAATGTGCACAACCAAGTGTATTTCGTATAATGATCAACAAAAATACAATAGTACAATTTTTTGTCAACAGATAAAATTAGTGACGGCCCCCATAAATCACTAAAAATAATTTGAATCGGTTTAGAGCTACACAAAGATAATTGGGTAAAAGGATGTCTGTGGGCTTTATTAGATAAGCAAGAATTACAATAAAAATGTTTGTCACGCTCATGAAAGGGGAGCTTGAATTTATTTAAAATAAACCTAAGAACTCTAGAATGAGGATGACCCAAACATTGATGCCAAGTGGTGAACGGAATGGATGTGGAGGTCAGGTGAGCTTGGGGATGTGAGGCAGGCCACTCATAAAGTCCATTGTTGGTGCGGCCGTGCACCAGTGGTTTTTGCGTTTCCAGATCCTTCACAACAAAGTTAAAAGAAAAAAATTCAATGAACTTTAGATTGTCTTGACAAAATTTGAAAACAGATAGAAGTTTACACTTAATGGATGGGGCACACAAAGTGTCGGTTAGCTTGAAAACATTATTTGATCCATTTAATTGAATAGAACCAGTGTGAGAAATGGGAATTTTATTACCATCACCCATGGAGACATCCTTGTTACCGGGTACGGTTGTAAGTTGTGTGGCTCCGTAGTAATGTGGTGGGTGGCTCCCGAATCGACTATCCAGGGACTGGTGGCAGCAGTAAATCAGGCCGCATAGTTGGATTTTGCCTCAAAGTGATTATGTGATTTTGAGCGGCAGACATTGGTGGTGCGGCCAATCCTATTGCAAAGTTAACATCGAGTGACAGATCTTCGATTTGGGTTAGACTGCCACTGTGGAGTGTTTGGATGTGAATTCTGGTGCCATTGTTAGGAAGTGTTGTTCGGCGTGCGATGTTGCGATTGTTGGCATTGGATTTGGTAGGAGTAGCGACTGCAGCAGTTATGGGATCGGATAATTTCTTAGCATCCTCATGGCGAAGAAAGAGTTCATGATCAAGTAGCTTTTCAAACAATTCCTCATAAAAGACAGCCGTATTACGGGCACGAATGGCAGCAGAGATTTCACGAAACTCAGGACCTAGGCCACTGAGTATTTTGACGATGAGTTCAGGATTGGATACAGGAGAACCAGCAGTAGCTAACTCATCCGAAAGGGACCGAATAGTATGAAGATATTCGGTGATGGAATGAGAGTCCTTCGTGGTACGTGCAAGTTGATCATGCAGAATGAAGACCCGAGTTTGTGATCTGTTTGCATAAGTTGTGTGCAAAGCATCCCACGCAGATTTGGACGAGTTGGTTGCAGCAACAATAGAGGCAATTGTGGGTTCAACAGAGGCCATAAGGGCGTTCTGGATAAGTTGATCCTGACGAAACCAAGTTGAAAACACAGGATTGGGAGATATGTTTGTTCCAACAGTGAGGGTGGGACTAGGGCTGGAGTGGTCCCGTCGATATGGCCAAAGAGGTTGTAGCCATACATAAGCATGGAAAATTGAGCTTTCCAGGTGGCAAAGTTGTGGTCATCGCTGAGTTTGTTGGGTAATTGAGATACTGGGTTGAATTGGATTATAATGTTAGCACCTGTTGCATTGTAAGCATTACCAACTCTAAGGTTGGCCATTTTTTTATTTTTTTATCTTTGATCTGCGCAAGGAAGGGGATGAAGAAAAAATTGGATCGTTCTCTTAGAGCGTATAACTCTCTGATATCATATATTATGATTACACTTCTAATTACTAACTAACTTGACACGGGATGTGTCAATAATCACAACAAATCACAAGATACGAAATTGCTAAAATTAAAGTTGACTCAGAGAAGATAAAAATATTTGTTATTAATTGATCATACTGAATTCTATAGATTTGGAACATCCAACAAATATAGAGATGGAGTACAACTTATTAATGAAACAAATAGTTCCAAATAACTTAGCAATAAAAAGTAAATATCACTGATCTTTTGATGCACAGTAACAGCCCAAAATCCCCTGTCCAATTTTAGTACAAGTTCCATTTTGATAGCCCTTTTCAATACAAGCAGCATTACAATCTGGGAATTGTTCACATGGTCCTAAAAGGACAACATCATCTGCTTCACTTGATGTCATGAAAAGAGCCCAACATAAAAATCCAATTAGCAAAATGGATTTGTTGATGGCCATTTTCTTATATCTAATGCTTTTGTATATGTGTGTGTGTTTTGTTCTGTGCACAAAAATGTGTGTCTAGGAGTGTCTATTTATACAGAAAGAGCTGTGGTTTTTGTGGTATATAAATTATGGTAGATCTTGTTAATATTTGAAAATCTAATGAATAGAACTTCTATGGAAATTTATATGTTCACTTGCCATGATATTATGATTTTTCTATTTAAGGAGTTGAATGTTACGGTGACTTTTTTATGTACCAAAGATTTGGTCCTTTTCTTGGGAATAC
>NW_025892568.1:0-1069 GCF_002878395.1 Capsicum annuum
TTGGTTGCTAATACTAGATTGCTGTATATGTTCATTGTAGATAAGTAATCCGAAAAGATGGGAAGTTCATTTGGGACTAGTATTGAACGTTGACAGTCAGGTATGTAAAACATACTCTATACCATATCTTTGGTATGAAAGTGAACAATTGTTCTATTAAGAAAGTTTCCAAAGTTATTCAATAATATGTGATCCATAATGGTTTTGTATGATGTCCTACGTTACCAATGAACTTGTTTCCACCCTACAAGATGTCAAGACATTCCAATACTTACTTGTCTTCCAAATCTTACATGTTTATTGCACTAATGAATGTCATAAGGTATCCAGTTACTCAAACAAGATCCATGTGATATTAATGACTCCAAAACGTTTCATTGATATACCAATAAGTTCCTACTTCATTGTTATGGTATTGATGACTCCAAAACACTTCATTGATGTGCCAATAAGTTCTTACTTCATTTTTATTGTATTGATGGTCTATTTATATCTCTCTTATTTATGTATCATTGTTTCAAAGTATCAAAAATACGGTGGTGACCTAAATAACAATCTCAAAGATTAATTGAACTAAGTGATGGAAGTTCTCTCTTATCGGGTGGTATCCCAAGGGCATAAGCCTATTATGGGTAGATCCCTATTTATGTGTTTATGGGTGGTATCCCAGGGGAATAAGCCTATCATGGGTCGATCCCAGTTGATATGTACTGAAGGCAGCCTTATGGTCACAGTACAGTAAAGTAATGATTACAAAGATGAAAAGACCGAAGGTAAAGTGATTGAATAAATACAATGTACAGGTTGTCAGAAGTTCTAATAAGTGTGGTCCACTCCTATTATGATTTATTCACTTATTTCTGATTTCTATTGAGCTCCTATATCATATGTGATTATCTACATATTTACATACTCAGTACATAAAATTAATCATTGTGTGTTGAATTACATGATCCTCTTGATAAACCCCTTCAATTTACAAGTTGATTGATGTAGCTATGATAATTATGTTTGTTGATTGTTGTATAACCTAAGTATACTCCCCATGTGTTTGATAAAATACCTATGT
>NW_025892569.1:0-1058 GCF_002878395.1 Capsicum annuum
TCATATCCATAAAAGTTGTTGGGGCATCAGTCTGCCCAAAAGACATCACAAAGAACTCATAATGGTCATAGCGAGTTCTAAAGGTTATTTTAGGGATGTTTATAGCGCTAACTATCAACTGATGTTAACCAGACCTCAAATCTATCTTAGAAAACACTGTTGCAACTTGAAATTGGTCAAACAAATCACGTTTAAGGATAGGATATTTAATCTTTATGGCTAACTTATCCAGCTGCCTATAGTCGATGCATATTAACATAAAGCCATTCTTTCCTCTTAACAAAAATGGATCACCATATGGTGACAAACTCGGTCTGATAAAGATTTTACCGAGAAAATCCTAAAGCTAAATATTAAGCTCTTTTAGTTTGGCATGAGCAATACGATAAGGATCCATAGAAATTTGCAGGGTTCTTGGCTTGAGGTAAATAATAAACTCTACATCACGTTTAGGAGAAAGGCTAGGTAGGTCGATAGGAAAAACATTGGGAAAATCACGAACAATAGGATTAGAGTCAACCGATGGACTCTCAGCACCAGCATCCTAAACATAATGAAGAAATGACTCACCACCACTCGATATCAGTCCGATAGATTGAATATAAGAAATAATACCTATCAGTGCACGGCTAACAAAATCCTTCCACATAATCGAGGCTATGCCAGGTATGGCTAAGGTAACAATCTTACCAAAATAATCCTAGACTACATGAACCAGTCCATGCCCAGAATCATATTAAAACCTATCATCTCTAGAACAATGAGATCCACCCGAGTACCAAACTCTCAAACAGTCAACAGAAAAGATCTACATATCGATTACTACTAAATAATCACCGACAAGGGTGGATACACACAATGACATAGATAAAGACTCTGAACACGAACCTAACCCCCATGAAAATAAGCACAAACATATGAAAATATGGAACTAGAATAAAACAAAGTAGAAACTAGCTGATGGAATATGAAAATCATACCTGTGATCACAACATCTGAAGCCTCAACCTCTGGTATGCCTTGTACATCATACAATTGACCCTTTCCACTACTAGATT
>NW_025892570.1:0-2901 GCF_002878395.1 Capsicum annuum
ATGTATTCGTCTACATTTAATAAAGTTTCTTGGAAATCCTCTATTAGTTGAGAATTTCTAGTTCTATTATTATTTCTTTTAGGACATACATTAGCTAAATGGTCTATGCTTCCACAAGTATAGCATTCTAATTTATTTTTATAGTTTCTATCATTTTTATATTTCCTAACATGTCTATCTCTATTTAACCACTGCTTTTTAGCTTTTGATTTTCTTAAGAAGTATCGTTTACGACTATATGGTTTTTGATTATGTTTCTTATTATATTTTCTATATTGTTTCTGATCATAATTCTGGGTTGTGTATATAACAGATTTATAGAAATTCGTTTCATTTCTTTTTAATTGTTTTTGAATTTGTATGTTTGTACATTTTTCTGTTAGTATATCCATTATATGTTGTGTTCTATGCCCTATTGTCCATTTTAGATTTGGGTTGGCTACTACACCATCTCTTTTATACCATCTATCTTCTATTTCTCTTCCTAAAGCTTCAGGTAATTTATTGAATGATTTTTTGCCTAATTCTTCATTAAAAGTGTTTCCGCTGACAGTGCAATAATAAAAATAGTCTTGTAGGAATTTCTTTATATATACCCAATGTGAAATACTTAATTGTTCTAGTTTGATTAATGCTTCTTTTTGTAGTGCTAATAATCCACTATTTGGATCTTTTCCAGTTAATAACATATGCATTTTGTTTGTGAAATTATAGGGGTTTGGTCCCATATTTAATAAAACCTGGAAATCATATGGGCAATTTGTCTTAAAACTTTTCCATGTGGCTTTTGCAGATTCCCCCAAAAAGTTTTTCAAATATTTATACATTGTTTCCGTATCTGTTTCTGTATAATGTCTTAAGTAATCTGCTGCTACTATTCCTTTCCATAAATCTATCACTGTATCCCACATTTGTGGGTCATGTGCTTCTTTATTTAGAATTTTACCTTTACTACCTCCTTCTTGTAGTTTAATTGGTTCTTCTATTGGCATTTTCTTACCTGCTGGTTTTATATTATCTCCTCTAAGTTTTGTATCCGGGTTTATCCTAATTGCTGGTCTTCTAGGTACATTGCCTGTACTATAATCTATTGGTTGGGGATTAGGGTTTGTTTGTTGAAATGGACTAGCACTTGAAGAGCTAGTCGGTTCTAATTCTGCGAGTTCTTTATAACTTATTGTGGAACTTAACACAGAAATTGTGTCTTCATCTTTTCTTTCAAGGAATAGTTTGTTATTTCTATATCCTAAATTATCACTTCTCTCTAAACAGTTTTTAAAATATTCTATACATTCTTATACTTTCATTTCGTCCTTTTGACATCCTTTACATTTAAAAGTTATGTATTTATATTCTTTTGCTAAATTTTCAGCTTTTTCTATGACCATGTCTACTTCATATCCTTCCTGTAGAACTTCTATATTCATAAACTCGCTTTCTGTTTCTATATTACTCTCCATTTCGTCATCGTCTAAATTTCTTTTGGTTGTGTAATTATAATCTGTAAATCTGACTGAAGTTTCTCCTTTACTTGTAGTATATAATAGATGAGAGTCTGGTGTAAGAATTTTTGATTTAGTAAATTTGTTCAAATTCTATTCTAAACCTGCATATATTTCTGGGTCTATTTTTATTGGTTTTATTAAACTTATGCCTTTATTTCTCATTATTTCAACTACATCATTTACTTTTAGTTTAAATTTAGTATTACTACTTAAAGTTAATTTTCCAATAAACTCTATGCACATTAATAAATTATTTTCACTATTCATTTCTTCGTACCCTTTAGTTTGGATTCCTATTTTAATATTTTTTCCAAATTCTTTCAAGTTCATTAAGAAATTTGGACTTATATAGAATATTCCTCCATTATTTGTCATATCTACTTCAGTTAATCCTATTATTGATTTTTTAATGTCTGACTATCTATCATCATATATTGTTATTAATACTTTGGATCCTAGATTTTTTCTAGTTAAACCTTTTATTCCTATAACAATTAAACCCATATGCATCAGTATCATTTTATTATTTTTTATATGTCTTAAAGAGTTAGCATTTACTAAATCTAGTATTTTAAAATCTTCTCCTATAGCTGATATTTGTTCTTCTTTATAATGTCTATATAGCTGATTATCTGTAGAAAAATATCCAGCATTATATAATGTTTTAGGATTTAATAATTTTAATTGATGTTGTTGGAAAATTTGTAAATCTTTATCTATATTTATTATTTCGTTAAGTTCTTGGTTCTGCTCCATATTAGGTTGTCTTCGGCATATTCTGGATAAGATCTAAGTAATCGAGGCGTTTTAAAGAAGCTATCTTCTTATCCTAAGTGGTTTAAGTTAAGGTATTTTTTGCTTAGCTTAGTTTTATAGTTCAATCTACTATTAGTATAGGTTATATCTAATTCTACTTCTTGTATATTTTCTATCAGCCTAAATTGTTCACTAATTAATGCCTTTTACAAAGATATTTTTCAATAACACAAAGATATATTTCAATAATATAAACAAAGATATATTTCAATAATTTTTTTCAATAAATAATGATTTTTTAGTATATTAGTTTTGTAAAACCTACTCAGTACTCCCTCTTTTCCACTGTTTCTTCATGTTTGTCATTCTTATAGTTTATATTTTCCCCAGAGTTTTTTTTTTAATTTTTATTTTACCCTGTTCATCTCTTCCTCTTAATCTATGTTCTTAACATCTTACTTCTTTAACCACACCCGGAAAGTTTAGTCTGGCAGCTAACACTCGTCCTTTGTCTATTTTGCAGACCTGTCGGACTATCAAGGCCAGAATTCCTAGGAATTTACAGGTTAATCCATCGTTGTTATTAAGAAATTAAGAGGCTAACCATATACTAAGGGTAAGAATTTTACAGAAAATTTAA
>NW_025892571.1:0-2033 GCF_002878395.1 Capsicum annuum
ATTCCCATTCAGGCTTTTCTGCCTTTTGATTTCTCCAAAGAATCTTTACCCAAGTTATATTCTTTATTCTTAATCTATGAATTTACCTATCCAATATTTCAATTGAGAATTCCTCATAAGATAATATCTGTAAGACCAAAATCCTCAATAGGTACTATTAAATAAGGGTCACCCACACTCTTCTTAAGTATTGACACATGGAAAATGGGATGAATCAAAGATAAGGTTGCTAGTAAATCTAACTCAAAAGGGACATTCCAAATTCTCCTCACAATCTAATACAGGCCAATGTAATGGGGACTGAGTTTCCCCTTCTTCCCAAATATCATGAATCCTTTCATAGAAGAAACATTCAAGAACACCCACTCTCCAACCTCAAATTCCAGCTCCCTTCGCCTCACATCCATATAAGAGTTTTGGTAAATCTAAGCAGTCTTAATTGTTTCTCTAATCACCTTTACCTTTTCCATGGCTTGGTAAACCACGTTGAGGCCAAACAACCTAGTATCCCTCAACTCAAACCATCCAATAAGAAACCAGTAACTTTTACTATAAAGGGCCTCAAAAAAGGTTATTTGGATGCTGGAATGATAACTTTTGTTATAGGCAAACTCAATAAGAGCAAATGATCTACCCAACTACCTTTTAAATAAATTACAAAGACCCTTATCATATCATCCAAAGTATAAATAGTATTTCTACTTGTCCATCCATTTGAGGGTTGAAGGCGGTGCTAAGTTAAACTTATGTACCCAAACCTTTCTAAAACGAATGCCAAAAATAAGAAGAGAACTATGTACCTTGATCTAAATTGATGGAAACTGATGCTCCATCCAATTTATCTATCTTTCGAATGAACAACGTAGCATAATCATCTTCTAGGAAGTAAGTCCTCATAGGTAAGAAGTGAGCAGACTTGGTTATCCTATATACAATGAACCAAATAGAATCATACTAATTTCGAGACTGTAGAAGGCCAGTAACTAAATCCATACTAATCATCTCATACTTACAAATGGTAACTTCTATCTCTTAGTACATGCCGCCAGGCATTAAATGTTCTACCTTGACTTCCTGACACACCATACAATTAATAACAAAATTTGCTACATCCCACTTCATATTATTCCATCAGTAGATTTCCTTCAAGTCATGATATATTTTGGTTGAATTAGTATGAACTATATATTTGTACTTATTAGCTTCGATCAAAATTCTTTCCTACAGCACATCTATATCTGGAACACATAATCTTCGTTGATATCTCAATATGCCATCTCCCCTAATTTTAAAAGTCGTAATCCTTTATTGTCCTACATCATCCTTGATTTGAATGAGTATCATAACACCCTCAAAATTTTGCATTTTTTTTGTCCTTCCAATGCTTGAAATATCTATTTTTGACTCAAATTAAGTTTGGGGATTTATATATATATATAACTATACCGGTAAAGGAAATCGGGTTTAGCATACCATTAAAACCTTTACCTAGCTTGTGTAGCTTCACCGTCCTAAACCACCCATAGGCTATATGGGCTCAGCTCTCCCTACTGAAAGTTCCTCAGTTCATGAAGTTGCACGACCAGTGAATGTAAACCTGGGATGGCTAGTACATCTCCCAATTATAAAGTGTTACATCATGCACATAGTCACCAAGACCAAACCTCACATCGGCAAATATAAGTTTCCAGTTTTGGTCCCTCCAGGACCTCCAACTTCTATGGGTTTTCTACACACCCCGCAATTGTTACCCAATTAAAACCATTACCAAGCAACAAACCAATCTTTTAACCATTTATTAACAAAGTCCATTAATAGTGGTATCTTCATACTAACAATACTTGTAAGTTTTGTCCATAGCCAATCATATACAGGTTTTAGGGCTTCCATGTACCCTTCTTAATTTCTAATTAACCAAAACCATATCCACCAAGGCCTTTCCAATCTATTTAAAATTTTTTAAACCATTCATATAATTTCGGGTTCCATTACCAAGTTTAAACCATGCATAAGCTCTATTGAAAAACCAATAT
>NW_025892572.1:0-13454 GCF_002878395.1 Capsicum annuum
TTATTCTTGTTTTGAGTGGCTTGGTAGTTCCCTTCAGCTGTAAAGATGGTGTCTTTTTATTGTTTTAAGGATTAAGATATGTTTTTGAAGTGTTTTTTGAGGTGGGTTTTGGGTATTATTATGTGGTGTTTCAATCTTGATTGGGTTTATAATAGTTGGTAGTAATAATATAAGGTTATGATTCTTGTTTTGAGTGGCTTGGTAGTTCCCTTCAGTTGTAAAGATTGTGCTTTTTTCTTTTTGAGGATTTAGATAAGTTCTTGGAAGTGTTTTTGGAGTTGGGTTTTGGTTGGTGTTTCAATTTTAATTGGGTTTCTAATAATTGGTATTAATAATAAAGTTTTTATAAGGTTATGATTCTTGATTTGAGTTGAGCTGAGGTAAGGGTATGCAGTATGCGTACATTCTACCATCCCAGACCTCACTTTGTGGAATATTCTTCTTTTGAATGGCTTGGTAGTTCCCTTCAGCCTAGCTCTTCGTTTCCGGTGAAGATTGTGTCTTTTTTATTTTTCGAGGATTAAGATAAGTTTTAAGTGTTTTTGGAGTTGGGTTTTGGTTATTACTATGTGGGGTTTCAATATTTATGGGGTTTATAATAAGTGGTATTAACAATAATGTTTTTCTACAAGGTTATGCTTCTTGTTTTGAGTTGAACTGTAGGTCTATCAGAAACAGACTCTCTACCTCTAAGGTAGTGGTAAGGTTTGCATACATTCTACCCTCCCCAACCTTACTTTGTGGGATTACACTGGGTATGTTGGTGTTGTATGATTCTGATTTTGAATGGCTTGGTAGTTCCCTTCAGTTTAGCTCTTCGTTTCCGGTAAAGGTTGTCTTTTTATTTTTTGAGGATTAAGATAAGTTGTTGAAGTTGGGTTTTTGTTATTACTATGTGGGGTTTTAATCTTTATTCGGTTTATAATAATTGTTAATAATAATAATAATTTTCTTGTATAAGGTTATGACTGTTGTTTTGAGTTGAGCTGAGGGTCTCTAGGAGACAACCTCTCTACTTCTGTTAGGTCTGTGTACTTGCTACCCTCCTCGGACCCTACTTTGTGGGATTACATTGGGTATGATGTTGTTGTTGTTGTATGATTCTCGTTTTGAGTGGCTTGATAGTTCCCTTCAGTTTAGACTTTAGCTCTTCATTTCCGATAAAGATTGTGTTTTTTTATTTTTATAAATTGTTTTGAGGATCAAGATAAGTTTTTGAAGGTTTTTTGGAGTTGGGTTTTGGTTATTACTATGTGGGGTTTCAATCTTTATTGGGTTTATAATAATTAGTAGTAATAATAATGTTTTTTATGAGGTTATGTTTCTTGTTTTGAGTGGCTTGGTAGTTCCCTTCAGTTTAACTCTTCGTCTTGATGGCTTTGTATGTAATTGTGGTTGACTTGTAATTGTTGTGTTTCCATAGTTGAACTGTTTGTGAAACAAAGATAAAAAAAGAAAGGAACTTCATATGTACTGTGACAATTTGTACCTCACACCAGAGACTTAAGGACCAAACAATGCTAGTATCTGCCTTCTCAGATGTTATTTCCCCAATTTGTTCTAGAGTGAATTGATGGATGAAATGGCTCATAAAGAGTGAAATGTTCAAAGGATGTCTCTAGCGAAGGATCTATTTGGGATTGTGGTGTAGTTATTGATTAATTGAGTGAAGTGGCAGAGTACAAACCACTTTTCTAAGAGATAAAAAGCTATGCACGATCATGCTAATTCAGCATACCTCTCTTTTGGTGATTTTTGTTGAAAAGATGCTCACATTTTTGGAAGAATATAACAAATATGTTACCTTCCTTCCGGTTTGAATTGGACCCATTTAGCTCCTCAACACTGACCATAGGGCCAAAGCTTTAGTGGCTTTGTGCATCACCTTAAAGACAGTTCTTTATGCCATTTCTTGCTTTCATGGTATGCACCTTTAGTGTTACTTATATTTATTTTGCGATGTTAGTTGCAGTTAATGTTTTTCCTTTTTTTAGTACAGTCTTCTAACTTCTGACAACTGTTAGTAACCATCTATATTGTGTCTTGACCTTTACCGTCTTATGAATGTAGATTGGTGATTATCAAGCTAGAAAAGGATAATACTGTTATCAACACTTCCTGCATGTTATTTTCTTGCATTCATATAGTTCAGCTTTGTATGAATTCTTTGGAAACCTAATCATGTCATGCTTATACGCTTTTCAGCAGAATTGTGGTATATATTTTGTATTTGCACATACCAGGTGCATTTCATAAGGATATGCGAAGTAGTCCTAAGCAGCGGGAAAACCTCACTCTCTTGGTACTAGGCAGGAGAAGAAATGGAGTAGTTACTAGAGTTACCCATTTACTTTGAAATTGACAATTGAGAATCATCGTTTAAGTGTGATCCCTTTCTTGTGTGGCTGAAACTGAATGGAGTAGTTGCTAGAGATACCCTTTATTCTGAAAATTGAGAATTGATAGAAGCAAGCTCAACATAATACTTTTGTGTCTTGTGAAAGATAGCTAAGACGGGGTCCCTTTGTTGCGTGGCTGCAAGGCCACATGGGTCCAATGCAGCTAGTGGAGAATGGTCCATGGGGCCACATGAGCCTTACTGGCGAACTAATTCAAGCTTCTCCCCAGCACCATCCAGATGGGATTTCCGCTTCCAACCTGAAACATTATCCTTTGGCTCTAATGATGGAGTTCAATTGTATGGATCTTCTGCTTCATCAAACAGTAGAGATAGTAGAAGTTGGATGAGGGGGAACCAATTGGCCAATCACCAATATCTCATATCAGATGGTGTTGGTGCATACTGTAGTAGTCCATCGGACATCTCTCCAGCACAGCAGTGGACTCCACCAGCTATCCAAGAAATCAACATTGATGATTGTGGTACTTCAAGAAGGGGTAAGCATATTCAGTCTGCAACTTTTTTTTTAATATGACTTGAACTTGCAAGGATGCTTAGTTGGGTGTCAGTCTCTTACTCTCCTGTACTTGTTTTCTCCATACTAGCTTCATTTATGTCGACTGAGTAATCAGCTGATGGTTTTTTCATGTGTGTGTGTGTGTGTGTACGTGCTGCAAGGTAATTTTGGACTGATTTGGTGTCGGTCTAAAATGCAAAAAGATTCAGAATTAGCAACTTCCTGCATTCTTTTTGTAGGTAAGCTCAATCTTCATGCTGCAGATGTGGATCCCAAGGCCTTGTTAGGAGAGTATACGGGCCTTACAATTTACAAACATTCATGGTGGTCTACCAATGTAAATACGCGACTAGTGCTATACCGGTTGTAAGGGATAGCTGTAGGATTCATGTGTGAAAGGAGGGGGAAATGAAAGGGGGTTGAATGTATTTCCTGATATGCAAATAGAAGTATAGAACCGACCTCCCAACTTTGGAAAGATGAACAATAGGTTCATATATGAAACTAAAGCATTAGGTGTTGGGAAGGCTAATATCTATTAGGGATCCCTATTAGGTGGTTACTCTTAAGAAGGCAAAAGGAAAAGCAAAGGCACACTTTTTCTCGTTTATATTACCATTGACAGGGATCCCATTTGGTATGTGTTTTGGGAGTACTCTTAGAAATTGAGAAGGCGTTAACATTTCCTTACTGAAGGCATGCTTAGGAGTTTGGCCCAAGGATAATAAGAATAAGCAATGATTGAAATCTGGTGTGGGGGGGGGGGGGGGATTCCAAGACATTTTTTCTGGGACGTCGGCTGTTTTTGGGTTTGCAACGTTGCTTCTTTAATGGAGTCATTGGATGTGTTTGTTTTTTGCATGTTGACCTAAAGTTGTGATTTGTTTTTTGCATTTTGACCTAAAGTTCGTGATTGCCTGCAATATCAACGGGCTAACTCCAAGAAATTGATTCTTGCTATGTTATTTAG
The DNA here is from genome assembly GCF_002878395.1 of Capsicum annuum. Lineage (NCBI taxonomy): Eukaryota > Viridiplantae > Streptophyta > Magnoliopsida > Solanales > Solanaceae > Capsicum > Capsicum annuum. Next base: position 3,889 of record NW_025892572.1, read on the forward strand.
TATGTACAATATAGAAAAATTTTATTATGTATGAGACACACCTATTATGTGGCAGACAAAACTTGTATGAGGCTCCTCTCATACTTTGCCAAGTGGATTGTTGGGTCTCACTTTTAGAAAAGGGGGTCGAAGCCCCCTGTTTTCTCTCTTTTTTTTGTGCAACTTTCGTTTTCCAGTTTCTGAAGTTGGAGGTGAAGATGGAGTTGTATTTAAAACATGAAATATAATTTAAATTGGGTTAATTTTATAAAAAATAAAATAATTAGGATAAAATTTGAAAAAGGAGTATATAGTATAAGTGAAGACAAGGTTTTGGGTGATTCCAAATACAACTTGAATTTGTGTTGGGAATTCTTATGGTCAAACACTAATTTTGAAATAAAGTAAAAAGAAATTCCAAAAAAGTAGGGGTGTTTGGATTAGGTTTTTTAATTGACTTATAAGCTAAAAGCCAAAAGTTGGTTTTTTGTACTTTTTAAGCTTAAAGTGCTTAAAAACATTTTGTGTCTTTGCCAAACACCTCCAAAAATTTAAAAGTGCTTAAAAGCCAAAAGCACCTAACAATAAGACAATCCTAAATTTTAAATGATCAAACAGCTCCTTATAGTGTTAGAATGTTAGAAGTAAGATGATTTAGGTGAATAAACATATTAAGATAAGAAAAGTAGCTAAATTTGGAAAAGTAATTGCACCAAAAAAGAGATGGAAAAGCAAAGCTGAACTAAAGAAAAAATTGGGAAGGAGAGAGAAAAATAGGGGACTTTGGCCCCTTTTCCGGAAGTGGGACCCATTAATACACTCGGCAAAGTATGAGAGGAGTCTCATACAAGTTTTGTCGGCCAGATAATATATGTGCCTCTTACATAATAAACTTTTTCTACAATATTGTTTCTTATGCACAATATCATGGAAGATATTGCATTTGGATTCATTAAGATGCAAGAACAATTACGCCCGGCTATATGAATCCCCTCTCTTTTTTTTTTTTTGAGTTGTATTTAGGCTAGTGTCATTCTGAGCACGTTACAACTTATCTGACATTATGAAGATTCTTCTTGATTGAGCATTTCTATGGTGATTTAAAAGTATGACAAGCTTCCTTTTTATCCTTGATCAGAGTAGCTCAATATGCAGTTTAAGAACTTCCATCCAAAGGATCTTCCTTTTCCTTTTTCTTGTTTTTACGTGGTAATGAATCTTTTGATAGCCACCATAATGAATGAAAATGTTGCTTTAGTGGTGTAGGGCAGTAGTTATTGCCAACTTGGTTCGTAGTGAGTTTTTGCTCTTCTGCTAGGCCATGAAGTTTTTATACCGTAGCTAAATAGTCCTTCAACAGAATTGAGAAGTCTTGCAAACATGATCTTTGTGTCTAAGTTTGCAAAATACAAAATTTTATCCTATGCTTTAGGTGTGAGTGATTATCATTTTGTAATAATTTTGATTCAACCGTTGTCCATTTATGCTTTTATTTTTTATGGAACTTTGATCGAGAGTCTCTTATTCCTCCATTCCAGATCACGTGGCCTTGTTTTCTTTTTTAGTCCATTTCAAAAGAATCTCATTTGTAAACTCGGAAATAATTTTGCTTGTACTTCCCAGTTTGCTCTCAATATGAAGTTTCTATAGCCATACAAAAGCTATGACATGTTTGAGCAGTAGTTTCTCAAGTTTTATAGCGACACATATGTTATGTGACATGTTTTTTAAGGTAACAATATGTTCATCAGCACCTAGATAGTAGTGGATTAGTAGCGTAATGATAGATTATACAGAATCTAATGTTATGTGGTGTGCTAAGACCAGAAGTTTCAAAGTCCTTCATTTACTTCTTAAGCTCAGTCCAAATAGTTCACCGTTCACATAAAGATCCATGCTCTTGATTTTTTTTTTCTAGATGACTGAGTTTCCATTGTCATCCGTCACATAATTGGTGAGTTGGCAATAATTCGTGAATGATGCCAAATCCTTTAGATGCTTTTTTTTTTTGGGATAACCGTGGTGTCCGGGTCATATTGCACACATTTAGACATATTCCACGGATACCTGCTACTTTCCAACTCTATCCAACATGGAAGAAAGAACAGATACGGAAAAAATGTTTTATGATTTAATGTATAGTTTTTGTTTGTTTTTTTAATTTTAAGTATTTGTTGATGAAGTAAAAGTTTCCATTGCTGGCATCAAGGAGATGCATAATAGTTGCAAGATTGTAGTGGCAAAGTAGCTAAGAAGCTCCTTTGCCACTACATTAACCCCTTTACAAACATTAAACTAAAGATGTGGAACGAACAAAGTTCAAAAAATTGTCTGGTATAAACCCAAGTATACAGTTACATGAGGGATTTAGCTATTTAAGATTGTAGGTAGTTGATGTTCCATCAAAGCAGAATCCGTTTCTCATTCCATGTACTCCATAAATAATTGCTGGTATTGTCTTCCATACTATCTTGATGGAGCTATCAACTTTCCAGTGCTCCAACTTTCATATGCATCCTTGATGTTAAGTGGCATGACCCATCTGAGCCCAAAAAGTGATATAAATATGCTCTGTTAGCAATCTGAAACTTTTTCCTAGCTAGGTTATCTTGTGCCAAATGTGCTCTGTGCAGGACTGTCCAGCTGAAGCAACTTATCTTTTGGGTGGGTGGGGGGTTTGATCTTCTAAAATAAGCTTCCATGGCTAATTCTCTGTGATTGTATTCTGTGGACGTAGAAATTTGTTGGTTGTCTTCACTGAGAATTCATTTTTATCTACAACTTTGCATTTGAAGTGGTTTGGGGCTAGGTGGTTGATGTTTGCATTGTGAAGTGCTGCTAGCAGACTGATCATTTCCCCCAACTCCTAGTTTTGTAGGTTCCTTTTGAGGATTATATTTCCAAACATTCTCTTCCCTGCTTGAACTGTTGAGTCAGAGTCAGTAGAGACTCTAGCTACCTGAAAATGTTGTGATAGTCAGATATTAGAGGAGAATTCCCAAGCTATTTTTCCTTCCAAAAACTTATGCCATGGCCACTTCCTACTACAAGATGATGGAACTGTACTCTTCCCATAGATTGCAAATATACTTCCATACTCCAACCCCTTATGGTTCTTCTCCTTGAGTCCTGAGAGATTTGATCTCCAGTCACTCAGTGTCCCATGGTTGGCAATCATAACTGTCCTCCATAAGCTTTGCTCCTCCTGCATGTATCTCCATAGCCACTTCATCAGGAGACACTTGTTGTGCAATGCTAAGTCTTTGAAGCCCAAACCACCTGTTATGATTTTTTCCCACTTGACAAGCTGAAACTTTTGCCCGTTTCTGTTTCCTTCCCAAAGGAAATGCCTTCTAATTCTGTCAAGTTCTTGAAGACCTTGCTTGGAATGGGGTGGAGAGACATTATAAGTTGGAATTCAGAGTAAGTCTGCCTCCCATAGATAAATACTGCATCTGCCGAGAAGCCAGTTGCTTCTCAAATATTGCTGGTATTTTTAAAGTTATCCTTTAATTTGGTTCACTATTATGATAAAATTTAGCCGTGGTTTTTAGTTAGATTTTTTTCTGGCTATTTAATTTTTACATTATTATTGTTTTATAAGTTACGAGTTTTAGTTCGTCCACTCTTATTAACAAAAGATGTAGAGATTTGAAGAAGAAAAAATGAACAAGAAAAGAACAAAGAAAAAAAGAAATAAGAAATCGAAAAAATAATTTAAAATGTCACAAGGATCTGGCTAATCTTATGTCTCTTCAGGGGTAACTATAACTCCCCATGGTTTAAGTATTAATCTAACCAAACATGGATAGTTTAGGAGGGTTTTGAATTATGTTTCTCGGACTCTTTAAAAAATGCCACCGGGTGCATGTCTAAATTTATGGCCTCTTCATGTTGAGAGAGTCAAAGTTAACAAGTTGATATGCTTGAAGAATCAATTCTGGTGCCGCTTCTGGCACATTTGGCTTATTGGTTTCAGCCAATGCTTTCTCATGCATGCCACCATTCTGGATATATTGTTTTACTGATATGCTTTATTTTTTGCTTGGTAGATGCAATCACGAGGCCATTTTCATTTTCACCCACAATGGAGGTATGCATCTGTCATCGTTTTTCTCCTCTTAACTCTCTTCTAAAGTTAAATCCAGCTTTCTGATGGCAATGAATTTCTTGGTAGGGAACATCAATTGCCAGGGATGGCGGAGGCTCAACTTCATCCCGATCTGACAGTAGTGATTGTGATTCAATCACCAAGTCCCATTCATCTAATCGTAGCTTCCCAAGTCGCCGATTCTTTATGTCAAAGCCCATACATCCTCTGTCATTTCCAACTGAAACAACACATAGAAGAGAAGCTATTGAGAGCCCCTCAGCTGGGTTTTTAGAAATTGACGCCTCAACACCGCAAAGAGATAAACACCGCTTAAGCAGTGCTAGTGGCAGTCTTGACTTGACGGAGGCTTCCGAGTCTTTCCAATCTGACTTCCTTAGCAAACCTTGTAACCCTTCAGATGGTTTCCGATGTGGGTTATGCGAGAGGTTTCTTTCACAAAGATCGCCTTGGAGTTCCCGACGAATTGTGAGAAGTGGAGATATGCCAGTTGCTGGGGTCCTTTCATGCCGCCATGTATTTCATGCTGAGTGTTTGGAGCAAGCTACACCAAAATCATGTAAAAGTGATCCTCCTTGTCCAATCTGTGCCAAGCTTGAAGAGGGTAGTTCTCCAGAGCAGCGAGTTTTATCCAAGTTCTTTCCTAGGCTTAAAACATTCAGTGAAGAAGGACCATCCAAGCCTTGGGGCTGTGCTCATTCTGGAGATTGCGTCGAAGGGGCTTTGCACACACCTTCTCGTGGCACTATGCTCTCACTAAACAAGAACCGAATAAGGAAAAATCTTTCTTTGAAGGGTAATTCAGGCAAGGAATTTCCGGGGAAATTAAGAAAAACTAATACATTTTCGTCACAGCTATTTATTGGATCAGTTGATCATGCAGTGGTGGGATCTTCAAAAGCATCAGCAGGTTCCGGGTTGAAGTAGCAACCGAATTTTGTATATAATTGCAAGGCCGATGTCCGTGGCCTTTGATGGTTGATCTCCTAATCGCTTTAACTGTTCCTGTTTATGACTTGGAATCTTTAGTGGCTTAATCATATTGTAAAATGTAATGTAGTGGAAGTTGTGTTTGTTTGCACTTTAAAAGCCTCGAACAAATTGCATCTTTTGTGTAAGTTTAAAATTGATCTTTGATCATTGAACCCATTATATGTATTCCTGGTATCCAACAAAGTGTCTTTTCTTTACTTGACAAGTAACCTTTGTTCAATTACTGATGGCTGGCTGCATTGCCTTGATGGTGCAAAGTGAAAATTTATCGTTATGAACAATTGCCTCTGGCGTTGGTTGGCCTAATCAAGAAATAACTGAACTATTAGGACGAATTGTGCTAACCTCCTAGACAAAGCGGAGTGTTAGCTAGTCAAAAATTCTCATGTTTTGAAGACTTTATGTGTGGGGATATTAGAAGAGATAAATTCGAAAATGAAGATATGAGGACAAGTTAGGAGTAACCTAGGTGGAGGACAAGACAAGAGATATACGTATGATGTTGATTAAATGAAGATATGAGGACAAGTTAGGAGTAACCTAGGCGGAGTACAAGACAAGAGATATACACAAGTTAGGAGTAACCTAGGCGGAGTACAAGACAAGAGATATACGTATGATGTTGATTATAGATAGTTTTATAAGAGATAGTGGTAGATGTTGATTATAGATAGTTTTATAAGAGATAGTGGTAGATCGAAGAAGTATTGAGGAGAGGTGCTTAGACAAGATATAATACATTTTTAACTTGTTTAGGACGTGATTTTAGATTAGTAGGTAATAGAACACTAATAGGATAGAAGGTAAGTACACAGTAGTAGTTATAGTATTTCTCATGTAGTTTTCTTTATTTTTTGAGTTGTGTAACTATCCATTGTCTTTTGCACTTTGATTATCACATATTTTGTTGTAGATACTATCTTTTATTCAGAATAATTTGTCATGCTTTCTATAGTACTATTTCCCATGTTTTTTACACTTTCGCTAATTTTTTTCACCGATCTGCTTTGATATGCTTTTTTCTGAAAGGGTCTATTGAAAACAACGTCTCTATCTCTCAAGGTAGGAATAAGGTCGATGCACATTCTATCCTTTTCAGGACCGACTCAATAAAGTCAAACATCATAGAAAGGCCGCACATATAATTTATATAACAATAAGATTCTCAATGTAATCCTACTAGTGAAATCGGAGAGAATCAGGTGTACACAGACCTTATGGAGTAAGAATGTAAACAATAAAATTTTTTAATACAAGAACATTATATAAAGTTGGAAAAAAACAGACTCAACAATTTGAGAAGTTGATATAATAATATCGAAATAGTGTTGCGTTGAATTTGATAAATTGATGTAATGATACGAAATAGTGTTGCTTCTCCAATATAATGATAAGTTGTTACTGTTTGGGAGACTACTTATGATCAAGAGAAAAAAAATAGTGAAAGAGGGAATGGAACAGGTAAATTTAGAATTCTTCTAAATTTAATTTAAATATAATTATTTATTAAACGTGTTTTCTTGGCTTTAACATTGTTTAGATTTAAGTATGTTTATCGTTTGAATATTTTTATTAATTTTTTAAAAGATTTTAAATGTAAATTATTAATAAAATATGTTTCTTGTTTGAATATTGTAGTCTCGTCAATAGAAAAAGATTAGTGAGAGCATAGATTCTTAAAAATCTCCCATCAAAATTATGGAATAATTTATTAATTGAATTTAAAGTTCTAAATATTAGTAAAATCTTAAATACTAATATAATATTTTAACATAACTTTGTTTGGAGAAGAAATAGAATTAACTTTTTAAAAGACAAAAGTGAATACTTCAGATAATTACTCTATAAACTTTTCAAAATACTTGTTTTTAGATTTATTTCTAAAGTTTTCTAGTTATTTTCATACTTTTCAAAATACTTATTTTTCATAATTATCTTATAATAAACATTCAAATAGGTAATTTCAAAATCAATTAGTTCAAGTCACGCTAATTAATATTTCCAAAGTCAAAATTCTCATTGTTTCCATTGGAAATATATAAAAAGATTAGTTGAGGTGATCATTCGTGCAGAGCTCTTGAAAAATTAATTTTGGCTTATTTTCTTCATAATAAAAATATGAAATTAAATATATGCTTTATTGATTCACTGGACTTTTACTTCATTTTTCAGAATTTACGCTTTGCCCCAATGTTGTATAAACACCTCACCTCTCACTCTCGGCTCTTAAAATATTATATCTAATTTGGTAATTAAATCTAGTCAAATCTAGTTCCATCCCAAGATAGTAGCATAACAATTACGAATTCTTTAATTCTACCTATTAAAAAATTTACAAAATCTAAATCGCCCTATATAAATAAGAGTTAATCTAGGCAAGAAAACACACAATGGTAGCAGAGTCATTTGATCCCTCCCTTCCCTAGATCTAAACAAATATATATCTCCTCCTTTCTTAGTGAGTTGTGGATTTCGAAGCGATCCAAAAACATGGTGACACAAGATGAGTTCACCAAACTAAGGATCAAGAAGATGACAAAAGAACTTCAAAAGTTAAGGGAGGAGAACAGATTGAAGGAGATAACAATGAAGATGCAAGAAGTGTTAAATAAAAAAGAAGAAGTTACTGTTGACATTGACCTTGACGATCTCAAGGATCTTATTTATGTGATGAAAGAAAATCTCAAAAGGATACAAGAAGCGATGAAAAAGAATGCCGACAGAGAGGGTTCTGCATCAAATGTCTCTCGACACTTTGTTGAATAGATGATTCTTTGTTGGATCAATCTAAACTAGATTTAGTTGGTTTAGATTTAAATAAGTAGTATCTACAAAAAAATATTATTGTGTCATCTGTTAAAAAATAATTTAATAATTTCATCTCATAGATATGAGTGTCATCTATTGAAATGATCAGCCTTCAATATTTGAATTTAATGAAGTTTGATTTAAAAGACTTAAAAGACATATTTGAGACGTGTATGCGCTGCGTTACAATTTATTATTACTTTCAACTCATACCGATTCACATTATTAAAATGTTACAGGTCAGTCATGTATCGAGACATCATCATAAAAGAATCCTCAAAATCTCTATATACTATTCCAAAAATTAGTTTACACACAATTTGAGTTTTTATTTATCTAATTGTCATTTTTTACAACCATTTTATAACAATCAGAACATGCTTAATATTGATGTGTATATTGATAATAAGTGATCAAATAACAATCATATTGTTGTTCGAATTGGAATGATCCTTCTTGTAATTATGTATAATATAATTTTATTTCTAAATCAATTTGTCTGTCTTTCACAAACTACTTAAAATCTCTCAGAAATGATCATTAACAACAATTCATTGCTCATGGCACTGACAAATAACGCTTTAAATTTTATCTTCGAATTGAGCGTAAATAAGCTATTTCTTGTATGCTGGATTGCATCATTGCATTATGACTTTTTTTTTTTGTTCTGAAATAACAAATCTATTGTATGTACGACGAAAAATATCAATCTCACAAGGGTTAATTATAATGAGAGAAATTAAAATTTAAAATTTTAAAAAATAATTTTTGACCAATATAAATATGATTGATTATTTAAATTTTTTACACGAACCTGACTTGTTTAGATAAATTCTGAAATTTCATTTGAAGTTTTGTCCTAAATATTATCGAACTTATCAAATGGAGCAAAAAATTGGTAAAATGACTTCCTTGTGCTCTTTCTTCTCCCATTTAATTCTTTTTTTTCTCCTCTACTAAATTCCTTCTATGTTCTCACGGATTTCTTTATTTAATTGTAAAATTGTGTTCTTAATTTATCAGAATACTACAATCTTTTTTATTAAAAAATTATACTGTATAAATATAAAGTCATTTTTTTTTTATGTATATATAATAGAATTGAATTTCGTTGACTTCTTCAAGTATTTTCTTTCTTATATTGTGAATCATCGTGTAAACATTTTTATTTCGTCAGTGCTTGTATCTTTTCCCTCTCCCGACTATTCATCAACTCATAATACTGAACGAGCCTTAGCATATGGTCGAACGACTTTGCACGGACCGTACAAATAAATACCGGTTCTACCAAAGAACTATTTAAAATAATATTTATTTTAAAGTTTTTTTTATGTCATTTTTGAGGACTATGATATTAACTTTTTCGTTTGAAAAATAACTAAATATATATACTTCTTGAATATTAATAATATATTAAAATATATTTATTGCTTGAATATTGTTATTAAATTTTAAGTATGTTTATCTTTGAATACTGTTAGTAATTTTCTTTTCAAAAATTTCAAATGTAATTATTAATTGAAAATGTTTCTTGTTTGAATATTTTAATCTCAAATAGGTTTTACTCGTCCATTATAAGATTAGTAAGAACAAAGATTGTTAAAAAACTTCCATCAAAATTATGGTTTAATTTATTTCTTGAATTTAAAGTTCTAAATATTAGAAAAATCTTAAA
>NW_025892573.1:0-3618 GCF_002878395.1 Capsicum annuum
GAGACCTACATCTCCTCCCATACAAAGCCTCAAAAAGAGCCATCTTGATGCTGGCATGGTAGCTATTATTGTAAGAGAATTCAACCAGTGGCAGGTGATCTACCCAACTAACTTTGAAATTAATGACGCATGCCCTCAATATATCCTCGAGGGTCTGAATGGTACGCTCATCTTACCCATCCGTCTGAGGGTGGAAAGCTGTGCTTAAATTCACTTGTGTACCTAAACCCTTCTGAAAAGATCTCCAGAAATGAGATGAAAACTGCGTACCTCTATTGGATATAATGGACACTGGTGCCCTATGCAACCGAACTACCTCGCCAATGTAAATCTTAGCATAAACCTCTGCCGAATAATTAGTCCTCACAGGCAAAAAGTGGGCTGACTTTGTCAACCGATCTACAATCACCCTTATAGAATCATACTAGTTTCAGGATATCAAAAGTCCTGTAATGAAGTCCATGTTTATCATCTCCCACTTTCATAAAGGCAGGGCTATCTCTTGGGAAGTACCACCTGGCCTCATATGTTCTACCTTCACTTACTGACAGTTCAAACACTTGGACACAAAATCAGCTACATCACGTTTCATGTTATTCTACCAATACAAGGTTTTCAAATCATGGTACATCCTTGTAGAGCCTGGGTGAACGACATACCTCGAAGTGTGAGCCTTATTAAGGATTTTTTCCCATAGCCCATCAACATTCAGAACGAACAACCTACCCTGAAATCTTAGAATACCATCACCACCAATTTCAAACAACATAACCTTTTATTGACCCACATCTTTCTTGATTTGCATCAAGATGGGATCTTCAACCTGCTTCTCCTTAACTTCAGCACAAAGGGATGACTTAGCTAACTCATGAACAATCACCCCTCCATCTTTGGAATCTAAGAGTAGCACTCCCAGATTTGTAAGGCGGTGAATATCCTTCACCATCTCTTTCTTTCCTTCTTCTATATAGGAAAGGCTGCCCATAGACAACCTGCTGAGGGCGTTGGCTACAACCTTTGCCTTGCCCAGATGGTAACACAGACTCATATCATAGTCTTTCAAAATCTCCATCCAACGCCTCTGCTTGAGGTTCAATTCTTTCTTTGATAAAACATACTGCAAACTCTTATGGTCAGTATAAATATCAACATGCACTCCATAGAGATAGTGCCTCCAGATTCTAAGTGCAAACACCACGGCTGCTAACTCCAATTCATAAGTGGGGTAATTGCGCTCATGCACCTTTAACTGCCTAGATGCATAAGCTATCACCTTACCACGCTGCATCAATACACAACTAAGTCCCATACGAGATGCATCACAATAAACCACAAAATCATCTACACCCTTGGGAAGGGTTAAAACAGGAGCAGTAGTCAGCTTGTCCTTCAACTTCTCAAAACTATTTTCACACAAGTCAGACCACACAAACTTCATCTTTTTCTAAGTCAATTTAGTAAGCGGAGCAACTATGGAAGAAAAACTCTCTATGAACCTTTTGTAATACCCCGCCAAACCCAAGAAGCTATGAATATCAGTTGGAGTCGTGGGTTTGGGCCATTTCCTCACTACTTCAACTTTCTGGGGATCCACTCTTATCCCGTCACTGGACACAATATGCCCCAGGAAGGCAATAGCATCTGACCAGAATTCACACTTAGAAAATTTGGCATACAACTGATGATCCTTAAGGGTCTGAAGAATAATTCGGAGGTGATTGGCGTGATCCTCTTTACTCGTAGAATAGATCAGAATATCATCAATAAATACAATGACGAACAAGCCAAGAAACTGATGGAACACTCTATTCATAAGATCCATGAAGGCTGCAGGGGCGTTAGTCAACCCGAAGGACATGACTAGAAATTTGTAGTGACCATATCGGGTTCGAAAGGCTGTCTTAGGAACGTCTGACTCCCTAACTTTCAACTGATGATAACCCGAACAAAGATTTATTTTTGAAAAAACACTTGGCACCCTGAAGTTGGTCAAAAAGGTCGTCAATCCTAGGAAGAGGATATTTATTTTTAATCATGACCTTATTCAACTGGCAGTAGTCTATGCACATACGAAGGGACCCATCCTTCTTTCGCATGAAGAACACGGGTGCACCCATGGGGAAACACTAGGATGAATAAAACCTTTGTCTAGGAGGTCTGCAAGCTGTTCCTTTAACTCTTTTAGTTCCACGGGAGCCATTCTATATGGCGGAATAAAAATAAGACAAGTGTCTGGCAACACATCAATGCCAAAATCTATCTCCCTATCAGGGGGTATCCCTAGGAGATCTTCGGGAAAGACTTCTGGGAATTCATTCACTACAGGGACTGACTACAGAGGAAAATTTTCAACTTTTGAATATTTTACTCGGATTAGATGGTACATACAACCTTTGGAGATAAGCTTTCGGGCTCTAAGATAAAAGATAAAGTGACCTCTAGGTTCCACAGAACTCCCTGCCCATACAATTGGTGTCTCATTCAGAAAAGAAAAAGTGACCTTTCGGGTTCTGCAATCAAGGGTGGCATAACATGAATGGAGCCAATCCATCCCAAGGATGGCATCAAAATTTATCATATCAAGTTCTATAAGGTCTGCCACAGTTTCCTTACTATGAATAGACACGACACCATTTCTATACACCCTTCTAGCAACAACAGAATCACCTACAGGAGTAGAAACAAAGAAGGGTTCTACAATAACTTTGGGCTCAAACCTGAAACCAACAGCCACATAAGGGGTCACATAAGATAAAGTAGACCCGGGATCAAGCAATACATAAACATCACGAGAAAAAATTCATAACATACCGGTGACAATATCTGGTGAAGCTTTCGCCTCCTGGCGGTTAGTCAAAGAATATAATTGGTTGCGACCGCTCTCGGCAGCTGAAAGGGCACCCTTAGGAAGAGGAGCTGTGGAGGCGGCTTGGGACTTAGCCCTCCCCCCCCCTCCCCCCATATTTCCTCCAGCAGAAGGACAATCTCTTTAAAGGTGACCCACTTTGCCACAAGTATAGCAGTTTCTCCCCTCAAACCAGCACTTCCCTAGATGATTTCTTTTGCAAACCTCGCACCACAGAAAAGTATGATGCTGCTGGTCCACACTGCCCTAAGACTGTGTATCTACAGCTTTGGATCCATGAGGAGTCCGAACACTCTGAGTTTCTCTGTCTGTCGGTGGTCTGGGTGCTGGGGCACTGGCTGCTGACTGTGCATTATTCCAAAACTTCTTCTTCTTCGACCACTTATTACCCCAGTTACCAATCTACAGTTGACTCTAGTGCTGGTCCACATTTCTAGCTATCTTAGCCTGTCTTTATTTCTCTCTAGATTCAGCAATCTTTTTCTTCTTTTCTTCCACCTCCTGCATATGAACAGTCAATCGAGCAAAGTCTAACTCCTTATTCAACATAGCCCCCTGGCACTCAAGTACCAGGTTATTAGCAAGGCCAGATGGAAATTTCCTTATTCGAGCTCTTATATTACTAGTCAACTCTGGTGCATAGCAGGCTAGTTTATTAAACTTCAAAGTGTACTCGTGGACACTCATACTGTCCTGCTTCAGATGCATAAACTCTTCTGCTTTGGTCTCCCTCAACTCCAGAGAAAAGAATC
>NW_025892574.1:0-319 GCF_002878395.1 Capsicum annuum
CAATAGTTGTGTGATGCCTACTTTTCTAATTAATAATTATTTTAAAATTTAAACAAATACTATAGTTTTCTTATGTATATATATGTTGCTTCATTTTTTCATTTATGACTAAGATAAGATTTGATTTAATTTGATTTGATTTGCAATATATAATGATGGATAAAACATAATTGGAGATTTTCAGATGCACTATGATTGTACAACTTGTCGAGATAGAAAAATTGAATATTTTTGTGCTCAACGCTGAAATTAGAAATTTCCTTAATATATATAAATATATATATATATATATATATATATATATATATATATATATATA
>NW_025892574.1:419-2684 GCF_002878395.1 Capsicum annuum
AGATCTTGATAGACATTCACTGTAATGTAAATACATTTATAACACTCCCCCTTGAATGTCTAGATAGATAATGAGTCTCGTTAAAACCTTACTAGAAAAAACCCAGTAGGAAAAGAATCTAGTGAAGGAAAAAGAGTACACATTTCTAACAATACGCATATCGGCTTCCTCATTCAAAACCTTACAAGAAAAACCCAGTGGGACAAAACCTCGTAAGGGAAAAAGAGTATAGCGTATTAACTCCCCCTAATGAGAACATCCTTGAACTTTTGCATCCCGATCTTGTGCATCATCTTCTTAAAAGTTGTAATTGGAGAAGACTTGGTGAATAAATCAGCCACATTTTCACTTGAACGAATCTGTTGCACGTTGATATCACCATTTTTTTGTAGCTCATGTATGTAGAAAAGCTTTGATGAAGTGTGCTTCATTCTATCTCCTTTTATGAATCCTCCATTAAGATGTGCTATACATGATGAATTATCTCTGTATAAAATTATGGGTAGATTATCATATTTCACATCAAATTTTTTCCGAATGAGATGTATCATGGACCTCAACCATACACATTTTCGACTTGCTTCATGAATAGCTATTATCTTAGCATGATTCAATGAAGTGGCTACAATAGACTGCTTTGTATATATCCAAGATATTGCAATACCACCACATATGAACACATAGCCTATTTGAGACCGAGCTTTATGCAGGTCAGATAAGTACCCAAAATCTGCCTGACCAATAAGATCGGGACTGCAAACTTGCTAACAAATTAACTAAAAAAAAGGCTATATCAGCCCTTGTAGTATTTGCAAAATACATTAGTGAATCAATTTCACTAAGATATGATACTTCATAATCAAGGAGTTCCTCATTCTTTTCTTGAGGTCGGAATGGATCCTTATTCAATTTTTGCATGTTTCTCATTTAAGCAAATACTCTATTGCTTTTAAAAACTCTCCAAGAGTTTCAATGATACTGAAATCATCAAATTATATCTTATGAGGATAGTAAAATTTTTTCCAAAAACTTTATATGCTTCAGTCATTTTGAATCCTTTAGGGATTTTCATATGGATGTTTGTCACGTAAAAATATCCAACATGTCAAGTGTGACATCATCAAGTATCTGGAATGCAAATCAAATAAGTTTTACGCTTATCAAAATACATCCTTTCTGGTCACTTGATAAATATTTCTATGTCAGCATGCTTTAGTAAATATAGAATTTGGATCCTCGTAATCTTTCACAATATTGCACCAATATGGTATCAAAGATATTGATGATATATCATTTTGTATCGGTTCATAGTTTGACATAACATATTGAGATCTCATCACTTCATTATTTTTAGGTACCTAAACCTCTTATAAGGTTTCATAAAGTGTTATGTTGTAGACTCTTCAAGAGCACATTGCCTTGTTATTACGATTATTTGCTCCTAATTTTTTTAAGGATCATTTTATTTAGAATCGATTAATCTACCATGCTTCATGCATGCGTAGACTTTGTCCTTTATGAACACAAAATAGGAGCCCTTGCGGCTTAAATATGAGATGTGTTCGATATTCGACTTGAATTATCTTTTGAATTAGGATTTGATGATAATTCCTAACATATTTCATAACTGCTTATAATCTCCCCTTATTTAGGAAAACTAAGATACATCCTCCATCTTTATACATCATGGTATATTCATTAATCGTATACTGCACATTAAAACTATTAGATGGAATAGTTGGTTCTTGACATTGAACCAATTGAGAGGGAAGAAATAATCATAATATATTGATCTAATTCATACAAGTGTTATTGTATGCAACATATCATATTTCATACCAATACATGAAACTTTGTTCTCGTTAGTAATGGTTTAGCTATTTATGGAAGAAATTCAATGCTAAACCATCATCATCAAGATAAATAATCTTGATTACACAATCTGAAAATTATGCTCAATTTATATTGAGCAAGTAACTTTATGAATGTCAAACGTAGGTTGACAATGAATTACATGTGACCATCTTATTGATGCATTTTTTTCATATATCAGATAGGTGAACGAGCCCTTATTCACCTTTTATTCTTTTCAGATTTTAAGGGATCGAATCCCAAAATTAGCTAGTCCAACCAACTTATCATGACAACAAGCAATATTAAAAGTAGAGAAGAATTTTTTTAATTTCTTCGATATATGTTCAATACTCAGTATGCACACCTTTGAGATGTTGCAATCATTCATGTCAATTTATGAACTTTTATTCT
>NW_025892575.1:0-1605 GCF_002878395.1 Capsicum annuum
AAGAGTATGACACCTCTCACCATCGTGAGGTTTTCCCCATAACGGAACAAGATGTTGGACTCCATGTTAGCTCACATAGTTTATGTCAGTTAAGAGAATCTCCCTACTAATAAAAGTAAATAAACAAAATTTACTTTTTGTAAATAAAATTTAGGACTGCATTTACTACTCTAGCCAGTTCAGTCACAACTCAGAATGAATAGCCAGCTGTTGTTCCAGTCAACCTAGTGGCAAATTCTGCTGTATCCAGGATTGGGGACTTCACCCGAATGAATCCTTTCTTATTCTTCGATTCTAAGTCAGGAGAGGATCCACAAGAGTTTCTCGATCAGATTTAGAAAGTCACAGATATCATAGGAGTGACTTCCATTGAGAGTGCTCAGTTAGGTGCCTATCAGCTACAAGATGTAGCCCATACATGGTTCAAACAATGAAAGGTAGACAGAGGTATAGATGCGGATCCCATAGATTAGGAAGAGTTTGCTATAGCTTTCTTAGATAGGTTTTTTCCCATAGAGCAGAAGAAGGCTAAAGTTTTAGAGTTTATCAAACTCAGACAAGGTATCATGAGTGAAGAATACTCCCTTAAGTTTACTCAGTTAGCCAGGTACGCTCTCCATGTAGTAGCAGACAGTAGATCCAGAATTAATAAGTTTGTGTCTAGGATATCAGGTAGAGTGGTTAAGGAGTGCAGAACTATGATATTGATTAAGGAGATGGACATATCTAGGCTTATGGTCCACACTTAACAGATTGAGCAGCAAAACCTTAAGAAGAAGGAGAGAGAAAATAAGAGGGCTAGAATAGGTAGTTATAGTTTTACTCAGTTAGGGTGGTAGGGTGGTAATTGTTTTCAGTTATTTCAGAAATTTTTAGCCCTAGTTCACCCTACATCTAGTGCACCAGTAACAAATTTTAAGAATAATCATAGGGATGGGGCATCAGGCTCCAAGGCCTAGGGTAGTCAGAGCAGAATTCTTACTCATTCGCTTTGCGAAGAGTGTCGT
The DNA here is from genome assembly GCF_002878395.1 of Capsicum annuum. NCBI lineage: Eukaryota > Viridiplantae > Streptophyta > Magnoliopsida > Solanales > Solanaceae > Capsicum > Capsicum annuum. The sequence continues at coordinate 1,008 of NW_025892575.1, forward strand.
AAGCATCATAAGTGTATGTGCAGAGCCGAAAGTGGTATGTGTTTTAGATATGGTAAGTTAGGTCACAAGGTCTGAGATTGTCCCAAAACCAATCAAAGAAGTAAGCACGGTCGCCCTTCAGCTCAGCCTGATAGCCTAAATCAGTGGGGTGCCAATTCCAGTGTTGTCGGTGGGCAATACCCAAAAAGACTCTATGCACTTTGGTCCTTATAGGATTAGGAAATTCTTCCTAATGCAGTTATTGGTATGTTACAGATCTCTCATTTACATGTTCACGCTTCTTCAAATTTATGAGTATTTTTTCTTTTGAAACCCTACATAGCAGTTAAACTTTGGGGCCAGAAAGTCAAGCCTTCTAGTTATAGTTCCAGTATGTGTAGATAATCAGTAAAGGAAGACGACTCCCGACCTATTCCTGTCTTAGTTCAAAGTTTCATACTATATTTATCATGATATTTATGCATGTTACCCATTTTAGTTCCACGAATATAGCTTATATCCGCATGCTTTTCATAGAATAGTGTGTGTTCCAAGTTCCTACTATAGGAATTCTAGTTCACTTAGTGTCATGAATCATGTCCCATGAAACGCAGAAATT
>NW_025892576.1:0-3560 GCF_002878395.1 Capsicum annuum
TGATATATTTTTTGGGTGATCAATCCATCAAATAGTTAAATTAAAGATAAACACACAACCAATAATGATAATCAAATTAAATGAATTTAATCCAAAATTCTAGTACTCATGTTTTTGGATTTAACCCTGGAAAGGAGGTTTTTAGCCACTCATAGTCATAATCATGATTCAATAGCTTGAATACATGATATAATCTAAAAGAAAGCTAAAGAAATAATGTAAATCCTAATTAAATGTTTAGTATAAGCTCCTTGATGTTCCAAGACATCCAAAAATCATTAAGAACATATAAAATAATGTATTTGTAGCACAAGAATAAGCCAAAGCCGTGTAGGAATAAGATTCGACTAATAATTGAGTAGTTGAGTGGAGGGGGCACCGCCCTGGGTGTTGCACTGCTCCAGCCAAGGCTTAGCCTTCTGTAGAGCACCTCTCCAACCAAGGGTTAGACTACTTTAGAGCCTCTCTCCAGGTAGGTCACCACGGGCTCATAGCCTCAACACACTGGAAGTTGCTTCCATGATTTTGGTTAAGTGTTGATCATCCAATCTTTTTTCCCTTTACTTGTGGTGTATTTCCAATTGATTTTCAGACTTTATATCATAAAATTATCATCATATTAAGCTCCAAATTCTCCCTACATAATCATACACCATGAATTAGAGACAATCGTAACACACTATCCATGTCGATGAATCAAAAACACAAGCTAACACAAGGCTAGCTCGCATTAATCTTCACTAATTATTTAAACTTTAGACTTGACTAAATTGAACGTTTCACCTTACAAACAAGTTATTCCATATAATATTACACATTCAAACCATAAGAAACTCATTTAACATGCTATAATCCATCAAAAACAACTAGACACACACCTAGCTCAAGCTAGTAATGCTAGTTTGCTCAATTGAACTCTAAATGACTCATTTAAGTACAAACTTGTTTGGAATACACTTTGAACATTTTAATCATATATTTTTACACTTAGATACATATTTATCTCATTATGAAACCATATAGCATATGAATCATCCTCAAAAGACTAAAATAGTGACACTAGAATACATAAATACACCCAACATCATCGATCTCCTATCTAGGGGTATGAAATTGGTGAGGGTAAGTTTTGTGGGCCCAATTTAGTTCACCAAGCCTAAAAGAAAGTAAAGTTGATACGTGATAGATTGAAAACCACTTAACATTGCCAAAAGCCCAATGTGGATATGAGGTATAGGGAATTAAAGTTTAATATGGGTGACTGGTTATTTTTACAAGTGTCTCCCATGATGGGAGTTATGTGATTAGGTAAAAAGAGGAGTCTTATTCCCTGCTATATTGGTCCCTACTTGACTGTGAACAGGGTTGGCAATGTTTTCTATGAGTTGGAGTTGCCTCCTAGTATAAACTTTATTCACCCTATTTTCCATGTATCAATATTGCATAAATATGTGGGAAACCCTTCCTTGGTTGTTCCCTAAGAATATGTTGGTATCTTAGACTCTTTATCATATGAAGAGATCCCGGTGAGGATCTTAGCTCAAAAAGTTTGTCAGTTGCGAACAAAAAAAGTGGATTCGGTGAAGGTTCTATAGTAGAACTAAAAGTCTGAGGAAGTGACATAAAGTCCAAGTATCTGCATTTAGTTTTCATTTTGTAAGCTTATGATGGAGGTATGTGTTAATCTCCTTACCTTGATGTACATCGTGATAGCCGATGGGTTAAAGTCCCTAAGCTTTGAAATGATTTATGTCTTTGTTATACAATGGATTAAGTTACCAATGTGTGAATTTATTTATGTCTTTTTGGACTATGGGTTTATGACCCTAATGCTTTGAAATAGTGTGTGTTGTGTTATGATGATTTTAAGTCTTTAGTACCTTGAGTTAATTCATGTCCTTGGAAGATGAAGGGGGTAAAGTCACCAATGGTTTGAGTTGCTCTATATCTTTGATGCATTGATGGGTTGGAGTCCCTAAGTAGAGAAATGAGTAAGCATTGGGTAAGTAATGGGTAGGATTCCCAATACTAATGAAATGAAGTGGTTGGTCGATGATGATCATAGTATGCATTATGTTATATCCTTGTTATGTTTTTGTTTCTAACTTATGTGAAGATTCCTTGATACATTTTGATGTGTTAACTTTTGTAAATGTTTGCCTTACCCTTAAATCATGGAATAATGATCCCAAGTGGGGGAGAATTGAAACATCTAGACTTTGACCATTGAGAAACAACAACTTTTGGTATCTCTGGGTTGGGTAAAACTTGGGGCTTGAATCGTACCCTTGGTCAGAATTCGTACCCTTATCCCCCTCCCCTTTCATTCCATGAGAAGTATGTTAAGGTAGCACACTAACATATATATGAAAAGTCCATCCCTTAGTCGTAACTAATGCATACAAGTCATATACTACTCAACTGTTAAAAGTAAAGTATCAAAACCAAGTAGACTATTTTGGACACGATTGAAGCTTACGATTGGGGGGTGAATCATACCCTTTAGTTATGATTCAATGGTTCCCTCTCTTTCCAACAAATGTTTGGCTGACCTAGGAGAGGACTACGGTACGAGTTAGGGTACCACTCGTACCCTAGGTCATGATTGCCATAGGAATCGTGATGGGGAGTCGTACCTCTACATGAGTGGACTAACACGCTTTTAACCAAGGACCTTTTGGTTATTTCCCATGCCTAAAACCCTAAATCCTCTTACTATATAAGGCATTTTATGCTCCTAATACTCTATTTTACAAGATATAAACATTCCAAAATACTAAAACGGCTTCTTGAAGAAAAATTGGAGGCTAGGGTGTGGAGTTGTTCATTTAGTTGCAAGGAAGAGTCAAGAATATTTGTGTTTCATCTTATTTAAGTCATGTATCTCTTCCCCTATTTAAATAAGTCTAAACCCATGTATTTTTCACTTGGATTAGTAAGTGTACATGGTTCTTTTGAATTAAATGAAATAGGTTTTGTTAATTAACATTGAATAATGATGATTCTTTCTTATATTTATGTTGACACATGTTATTGATGATATATTGTTTATGTGGGTTCTTGATATATGTTTTTTAACATGAGGGTATTGATTAACCCTTAATCTTGATGATAAATACCATGAAAATAGCCTTGTTGAAGGTACTCCCATACGGTGTTTGTGTAAATGTCTACGTGAGTTGCCTAGTAATATATTGTTGGTGTATTGAGCAAGAGCAATGTCCTAATAAGTATAAATGATTGATAATTATGTTTTTAAATATATAGTAAGCTATGTAAGGTATGATGATAGCTTTGTTAAGCTAATGACTAATAAGCAGTTGAAGTCACTCAACATGAAATATGAACTTGAATGGTGTATTGAACCAAAGTTTGGTATAAGAATGCTAGTGAAATGTGAATGTCTTGTGAGGGTCCTTATGTCCATAAAATCAATTGTGTGATGATTTGAATGAAAGTATTAGCCTTTTGAAATGATTGAGCAATGAAGTCTCCCATAAGGACTATGTGGTCATAAATAATGTTGAATTTTTTAAAATGGATAAAGTCCTTAAAATGTT
>NW_025892577.1:0-1763 GCF_002878395.1 Capsicum annuum
GGGGGTATACCGGCTCTAAATCCTGGCGGCTACTTGGATTGGAGGCTTGGCCGCTGAGCACCAGAGGTGGATTTCACATAGCCGTGGAATTACAATTGTAGGGTATTCCACCTAGATCAATCGCATTACATTGGTATTGAAAACTATTACATTATGTCCATGTGTTTTCAAATAATTTGACATGAAACTGCTTTATAATGACTCTCGCCTATATTGTGTAAAAATATTATGTTTTTGTTTTGATTTCTCTGCGTACCAGTACTTTTGTATTGACCCCCTCTCCTCCGAGGTTTAAAGGCACAGTCTAGGGGTCCAGACAACAAGTAGATTTCCTTCCGACAGATCGCAGAATCAAGTGGTGAGCCTTCTATATTTCGGAAGGCCTGATGTTTGCATTTTAATTTATCATTATTAGTTTTGGGTCTACTGGGGGCCTTGTCCTAGTTTTCAGATAGACAATTATTTTAGTCATGCAGTAGAGATATCGCAGATGTTATAGAGAGGTTGTGTTGAGATTTTGGGACATTATTCCCCATTATTTCTTTCGCATGATTCTTGACCATGTTTCCGTTATATTGTGTATCTTCCGCATTTCTCTTGTTATATGAATTATGTGCATGATTACCAGACAGATAGGGGCATTTTGGGCCTTATGGTTCAGAATACTCGTCACGGCCAGGGCCTCGGTTCAGGTCGTGACAAACTTGGTATCAAAGCATGGTTCATGGTCCCAGGGTGTCTGCTAGATCGCATTGGGTAGAGTCCTATTTATGGGTTTGTAGCGCGCCACACTTATAAGCAGGAGGCTGCTAGGTGTTTAGGAAATGTTTCCCTTCTTTGTGATTTAGTTCGTGCTTCAGAGTTTGAACTGTCCCCTAATCAATGATCACTTGTATTTTAGAGACACAGTTATGCCTCCACGTCGTATCATCGATTATAATGCTCAGGAAAATGAGGTTCGTCCCACCCATGTGATGCAGACCCGTAACAGAGCTCATACTCCAGAACTTGTCCCTACTCCGGGAGTCCCTCCAGTCCCAACCAGTCCACCTCGAGCTCTACAGACTAATGTCAACCATCCCCCAACTGCTCAGGGAGATATTTCAAATGCAGAATTCAGACGGTCTATTCATATGCTGACACAGTTGGTAGCTAACCAGGCTCAATGATCGGAAGACGTTGGGTCTGCATCCGTTATGTCTGAGGCTACTAGGGTCGGACATTTCATGAAGATGAACCCACCTAAGTTCACTGGCACCAAGGTGGAGGAAGATCCATAGGAGTTCGTGGATGAGATGGAAAAGATCTTTAAGGTAATGCATGTAGATGAGGTTGAAGGGGTGGAACTGGCAACTTATCAGCTTAAGGATGTTGCGAATCAGTGGTATGCCGACTGGGAGGATACAAAAGGTGAGAGTGCTGAGCCCACAGTTTGGGGTGAGTTTGTGGAAGCTTTCCTAGATCGATTATTTTCTCTAGATTTGAGGGAGGCCAAGGCGGAAGAGTTTATGAATCTGAAGCAGGGCAGTATGAGTGTCCAGGAGTACACTTTGAAGTTTAATAAACTAGCCCGCTATGTACTTGAGTTGACTAGTAATATGAGAGCTCGGATGAGGAAATTTGCATCTGGCCTTGCTGATAACCTAGTACTTGAGTGCCAGGGGTCTATGTTGAACAAGGAGTTAGACTTTGCTCGGTTGACCGTTCATATGCAGCAGATAGAAGAGAAGAAAAAGAAAATTTCAGAAACAAGAGAGAAAGAC
>NW_025892578.1:0-1127 GCF_002878395.1 Capsicum annuum
ATATAGGATTTACCTCACTTGGAACTTCATGATCACTAACTTTAAATTCTCTAGGGTTATTATTGTTAGAAGAATAAAGAGAGGGAAATGAGTCTTGTGGATTTCTAGAGAGTTTTTTTGAGTGAAATTTTATTATTACTTTCAAAGAAGTAGGAGGATGAGAAGAATTTGAATAGAAAAGGACGAGGGTAAACAAGAAAAGGAAGGAGATCTCTGAGTTTTTGGTTGTCATAACTTGATACAATGACAATAGGGTGGATGGAATATATGTGGGTTGGGGTTTGGGGGGGGGGGGGGGGGGAGTGATGAGAGAGTGTGCTTGGTGAAAGATCCGAAAATGATTTTTAAAAAAGGTTTTTGAAATTCAATAAAAGAAATTATAATATGTTAAAATAAAGAATCTATATAACAGATTTTTTGATACAAATTCAAGATCTAAACAAAAATTACTGGATTTATCTAAACTTAAAACTTGTAGAATAAAATATTTTTATTGATGGAACTTGGAAAAAGAAAAAAGTTTTTGAAATTCGATAAAGATTTTTATTAAAATAAAGAACCTACTTAACTTGAAATTAGTATATAAGAATGGAGTCAAACTAGGCTAAGATATGACTTTATTAATTAATTAAAATGATTATCTAAATCTAGTTGCCACCAAGTGAAATCACTGAAAACCATATATTCTTAAGGAAAATTTCATAAATAGCAAACTTAAGATCATAATTAGGAGCTTCATATCAACTGTTTCATAATTACCTGAAATAGCAACTTGTATTTTGTATTTTATAAAAGTGTTGCTACTAAAATACATATACAACAAAATTTGTTGTCCTTCTTTACTCAAATCAGTTGAGTTAAATAAGGAATAATTATACCATGTATTTAAAGCAGTAAATTCCTTTTCCATAAATTAATTACGTCATGTATTGAAAGCAGTAAATTTCTTTTTCATAAATTATTTTTATTTAAAGCACTAGATTCATTTTTCATAAATTAATCTTATTTAAATTAATCAAACTCAAAGATGATTATATTCATGATCTTCAAAATTTCAAAATAAAAACATCATTAATGCTTTTCTCTCTCTTTCACTTTCTTATATTCCTAACTTTTTTTTATTGTTA